>NC_079171.1:16002415-16227415 GCF_947568905.1 Ostrea edulis | reverse complement strand
ATAGATATTGACCCAAACCTACCCCCGGGCCATGATTTCTACAAACTTGAATCTGCACTATGTCACGAACTATTCATGTAAATGTAAACTCTACTGGTTCAGTGATTCTTCATCGGAAGATTTTTAAATATTTCCCTATATAATTGTATGTATAATTTGATCCTACATTGTGACCCCAACCTACCACTGGAGGTCATGGTCTTCACAAACGTGAATCTGCACTATGTCAGGAAGCTTTCATGTAAATGTAAACTTTTCTGACCCAGTGGTTCTTGAGAATAAAATTTTAAAATATTTTCCCTATATATTTGTATGTAAAACATTGATCTCCTATTGTGGCCCCATACTACCCCTGGGGTCATGGTTTTCACAAATCTACACAGGCGACTGGCAACAGAATATCAGAGAAGTTCATTTGAGCTTTCAGCTCAGGTGAGCTAAAAGGATGAAGCATGTTTGTTTATTTTTGGTTTTATTTGGTACCACCTTGCTCATTAAACACAAGATGTGGGTTGATTTACTTACCAGTGCTTGCAGACGGGTATATGTTTGCCTTGTTTGTGATAAAAGCTTGTAAGGTTGCCTGAAGATGGTTAAGTAAAATTCGATTGCCGAAATCTGACAAGTGTGTTCCATCTGAGCGATACAGATTTAGCTCAAAGGCTTTAATGTTATGATCATATTTAATAAAATATCCCCCCAAAAAACCCTGCTTACTCATAACATTTTTCAAAGGGGTGTGCGAGTTGTATTAGCCGATGCATACAATAGCAATGCTCCGCATTGATCTCTCCTCATGAAGTATGAGGTGCGAGGGCCTTGCGTAAGCGACATTGCTCATCGTACTTTTACCAGGTTTGGGACCTGCTCTCTGCAAGGCAAATATCCCTAATGTATTTTAGCAATTCTTGAGCCTTGTAGGCATGCTTTTCCAGTATGCTAGAATAAACTACAAAAGCGGATGTCCATTTTTCGATTGGCAAGATCGTGTTGGGTTTAGACTGAGTAGCGCACAATTTACCATTGGAAATTTGCAAGTCGCCCTGGAATTCTAAATTGTTCAAATCCAAGGCATATTTGAGCAGTAGTGAGAGGTCATAAGTTGACCCTCCAAGATTTTGAACTTGAGTTTGCTGGGGATATGTCCCCAAGTAGATCGTGGCAGCTTTTTTTTTTTTGGGAAAGGGGGACTGGTAAAATTGTAAATTGATCTGAGGGTTAAAGTGCTCACCCTGACTGACTTGACACGTGCCATTCACTATCTCCACGTGGGTAGGAGGTAATGCGGGTGCCAGCGCAAGAACGACAGACTGACAGTGGGCATCCTCCGTTTGGGTGGAGTGGAAGTCACCAAAGTGGACAACCTAGGTGGAGAGGGGGGGGGGGGGGGGCAGGTGCAACCTCCGCAGGACGCTCTGGCTGCCTCTCTGATCGGGGTCTCCTCAGAACCCTCTTCTCCAGGGAGTGCCAATTGTCTGACGGCGGTGTTTGGATCCTTAGAGTAGAGGTTCTGACCCAAGGGTGGGCCAAAACTTAATATTATATAGTATATATATGTGTAAAACATTTAGATATTATCTTATTTAATGCTATTGATACTAAATTGTGACTAAACAGATATTTAGAAGGAGTATGTCATTGTTTTTTTTTTTTTTTGTTTGTTTTTTTTTTACCAAAATTGTAAATTTCATGATCCCAAGGGTTTTGGTTCCAGGGTGGGACCAAATTTATGGTAAATATTATTGTTTTTATCATTAGAAAGGCTCTTTTATGTTTCCTGATACGATATAAACAATTAAGTGCATATTTAGGAAAAACAGGAAAGGATGTACCAAAATTGTGAATTTTGCAACCTTAGGGTTTTGACTCTAGGACAGGTCCAAACTAGTCATATCGTGTTAATGTTACGTATGTTATATTATGTAAGGTTTTTCATCAGTATATGCACTTTGGGAGCATTTAAGTTTTAAGAAGACATCTTGCTGTTGCTAAATATTTGAATTTTGCTTAGGTAAGTAGATCAGAATTTTTTAAATAGATTACATAGCCCTTGGTACTAATGATACTTTTAACTAATACTCTGGTGACCGATAAGGCCTGTTGGCCTCTTGTTAAAAGGGAAATTAAAATCACGCACTGACCACTAGAAAAAATAGAATTCTAATTTTGGACTAGTCATGCTTCGAAGTGTCTTGATATACTTGGGCGTAGTTATCAGCACCCTTTGATCGAATGAATTAAAATGCACCGAAATTAATATTAGCCTTACCGTGCTGTTGTATGGTACTTTTCTACAGCTGAAAAAAGAAAGATTGAAGAATCGGAAAGGCAACCGTTAACTGGAAATCATCACGATGGCGATGGAGAAAATCAGATGAGGAACAAAGACAGTAAGTCTCTAAAATGAATGGTTAAGCGAATACACACACACACACACACACACACACACACACACACACACACGTGTAACGCGTGTCAAATGAACACCTTAACTTCCCACCTGCAACTGAACACTTCTACAGTTATTGGTATTTTAGTACGAAAATTTACTATTTGGTACTAAAAACAACATAGAAGACATTGCTGCGGTCGAAATTTGTGAAATATTCACTCCTTGAGGGCAATTGAACACATTCCTTTACACACGGGCAATTGAACACTTTCTTTTACACACGGGCAATTGAACACTTTCCTTTACACACGGGCAATTGAACACTTTCCTTTACACACAGGCAATTGAACACTTTCCTTTACACACAGGCAATTGAACACATTCCTTTACACACGGTCAATTGAACACTTTCCTTTACACACAGGCAATTGAACACTCTGGCACACACGGGCAAATGAACACTCTGACACACACGTGTAATTGAACACTCTGACTCACATGGCCAATTAAATACTCTGGTACACGCAGCCAGCTAAACACTCTGATACACACGGGCAATCAAACACTCTGAAACATCCAAACAATCATTCTCACCACGCTAAATAAATAAGGCCAAATCTCTAAAGCTTACAAAAAAGCGTGAAACGATGACATAAATCGAAATTGGGATGGGATAGACAGAGAATCCACACATTTCGTTGAAATTATCGCCGCAAGAAAATAAAAAATAAAGGGGGGGGGGTAGTATTCATTGGATGATTGATTATATATTTTACGTCCCGTCGAGAATATTGTATTCATATTGAGACGTAACCAGCTTTAAGCGGAGTACCACGAATTTAGACCTATCCAATGTATCCATAGGGTTCAGGGTCGTAGCAGTGAGGGTTCTTTGAAATATCGTGCCAACACCTACTACATGTACGACAAGGGATATACGTTTATAAGGTCACATCCAAAAGATCCGTGATTCTCACTTCTAAATGTCGAGCGTTTGGCGAAGGAGCAATTAACACTACCAATTTTAACGTCTTAGGTTTGACGCATGAACGATGCTTGAACTCACGACCTCCCGGTTACGAAGCGAACTCTCTACCAATGAGCTACCGCGACCGGTCGGGGGGAGGGGTAGTAGTGTCCATAATGATGACTTTTATTGTAATAATAACTTATGATAATCATCATTATTATATATATATATATATATATACTTCTATGATCATAGACTCCCTCGTTTGCCAATGCATGCTGTACGGGCCAGACTCTGTAGTAATTCGACCAAAAAGTATGATAAATAAAATCAAAATTCTGTAATACAGTGCCTAAAGGATCTAAAACAAGTATTCATAATTATATACATTTTTTGTATCACTTTAAGTTTTTTGTTGACTTTTGACATGAATAAAAATTAGATATCTTTGTAAAGAAATGTTACGCGATATCTTAATTCCACTCTAAAAGGGAACATTTTCATGAACATTCTGTTTATATATGTAACTACATAGATGTGACCTTACAGAAAACTTTAATCAAACGTTGCAAAAACCATAAATTCTTTGAAAATCCGGTTTATAACACCAGTTTATATAACATAACTTCAGAATCAGGATTTGTTCCCGGTTCCTTTATATACTGTTACAAAAATATCTACATGTTTATGATATGTACATGCACATTATGTCAATTTTGACTATCATCTCACCTTGAAATATGAGGACAAAATTGTAATAGAGAACCCCCAAAAATCACGATTTTGCTTCATCTTAGATATTTTTGTTTAGAGATTTTGTGCCTTTGGCACTCATTACGCCCTTCCCTAAACGTGTTACGTGTTGGACCCCCCCCCCCCCATTAACCACGTCTGAAACACACCGACAATTGAACCTGGTACATTGCGCATAAATTGAACTATTATAACGAAAGGTAAAATTCAAGTTACATATTTGTAAGTTTTATTGATGAACTTAGTTCAGTCTCGAAAGGCAAGTAGAGATTTAAAACATTCCCTGAACATTGGCAATTCGCGCCTTCGAATGAGAAATAATCTCCCTCATAAAAGTGATTTGGACCCCCACTCCTTTCCCTGCCGATCTGAGGACAGAGATGACCAATTGCAAATTCAAGGGAATATATTACCTTCTGTTTTTGTTCAAAAACTGGACGTGTCCTCTCATGACCTTTATAATACAAATTCACCAGGTTGATTTTTAAAATCTTATTAATGTTTTACATACGCTCAAATTGAAGTCCAATAATATACGCGCATCAAATCAATTATCGCTCTCATTAATTCAATTGATGCGCACATCCATGTGGTGGAAATATTGCTCGCAAAAATTAATTTAGAGCTCTGTATGAATGACTTGATTATCTCTTTTAATTCAATGGAGGATCTTTTTAATTATATATACAAGGCTATTTCATAAGCAATTAATGCGCGCATCATTTTTTTTTTAAAAGAGCAACAATTCAATTAAAGAAATCATTCAATTGTGGATATCTTGAATTGAAGATTATATCTCAATTAGATAATCTCTCTAAAATAATTATTCCACCCATCAATTTAATTAATGATATCATTAATTCAATAGAAGAGAGCAATAATTCAATTATTGTGCACATTAAGTGATGTTAGCATTAATGAATTATTGCTCTCTTCAATTGAATTGTAGCAATGCATTAATTCTATTGTTGGTATCATTAAATTATAATTCATTTGAGGAGAGCAACAATTAAATTATTGCGTGCATCAATTCAGCAGAATAAATAATGATATCAATAATTCAATTCATGCTCGCAATATATATATAATGCAGAATTGAAGATATTAATTATTTGAAGAGATCTTTGATTGCGTGCATGAAATGAATTGATAATATCTTCAAATAATTAAAGATATCTTCAAATATTTGAGTTTGTTAATTTGGCGCTCCATAGATCTAAAACTATTCCTAGTGGATTCTGGTGCTTTCTGACTCGAGACATCATAACAGCTCTTGCCACAAATGAATCTCACCATACAAGTGATAAAAACACACTTGAATATGTTGCAGAAAAATAAAGATCAGGTGGATCGCATATACCTATAGCCACCTCTCTTTTAATTTCTTCATAGGATTCATATACTTAAAGGGATTTTTCTCCTTGAAAAGGTGATATTTAAAAATATGTCACTTTTTAAGGAATTTTATAATCCCCCAATAGTATGTACCGGGGTAATTTCTAAACTGTTTGGTGAAAATGTTGACAATTAAGAATCAGTCACTGGTTATCCATGTGGAATTTAGCTATCTCATATGAATAAACTCTTGATTATTTTACTACAATGTACCATATTAACCAATTTCGGAAATAATTCCTTATTTGTCTTAAATTTTGATTTGATATAAAGAGCAAACTGAAATGATAAACCAAAGTTCACATTGAACACCAGTGAGGCAATTGTATACAAATATCAAATTCATATATTACAGAATTCATTAATATATTTGAATTATTCTAATCTTTTAATGTTCCATGGTAGCAATGAAAACAGCAGGTCTTTTATTTTCAGTCATATATTTTATTATATTACAGGAGATGTTATATGTACAATTAGCATATATATATATATACATTATATATGTAATTGCATGTGCCAAAAAAATGTATACATACATGAGTAATTCAACCACAGACATATCAATAAATTTGCATTTAATACATTGAATGTAGTCCTTTGATTAAATAATCAACACAGATGGATCCATATGATAATACATGTATTTGTAAAAGAAGAAAAAAGAGTTCCATTTCTCATACAAACGATATCTGTACAAATATCAAAATCAACAAGAGGCCCAGGGGCCACATCGCTCACCTGAGTCACCTTGGCCCTGCTGTTTTGATTTTTAAATGCTATTTTATCAATCTTTATTCTCATGAATAATGTGACCCAAACCTACCTCTAAAGAACACAACATTACTAAAATGAAATCATATAACACAAAGATATGACAAGCATGATATTGCTGTTCTGGATAAGACCAAGGTATGAAGTCATAGGTCTTGGAATGATATGAAAGACCTTGCCATAAGTAATCTATATACAATACATGAAAGCCCTATCTAAAATAGTCCTGGATATACTTAATAAGTTATACTTTCTTAAAAGTAGGTCAAACTCAGAGTTCAGGGTCACAAGGTCAAAGAACATAATATGATTGATTGTTTTAGCTGTTTTCCGCCACACTCAACAATTTTTCAGTTATCGGGTGGTGCCCAGTTTTTATTGGTGGAAGAGAGAACCCAGATACAATGTACCTGGGAAGAGACCACTGACCTTCCGAGAGTAAACTGGGAAACTTTCTCACTTACCGGTGCAAACAGGATTCGAACCCACGCCAACCACTGAAGAGACATTATTTGTCGAAATGCGCATCTGGTGCATCAAAATTGGTACCGTATAAGTTTTACCTTAAACACAATGTAGTTCAGGACACACTGAATAGGTCAGATTTGTTTTGCCATAAAAATTGTATATACAAGATATGAAAGCTCTAGCTTAAATAGTTCAAGAGATATCTTTAAAGATTTTTCCTTTAAATATATCAGCATATAAAACTTTGATCCCCTATTGTTACCACACCATACCTCCTGGGAAATGATTTTAACAAACTTGAATATGCACTATGTCAGGAAGGTTTAATGTAAATTTGTGTGCTTCATACTAAATTTGAAAAGAATTCTGTTATTCGAATCGTAGATTGATCGCTGTTCGTTATCTTCACCTTTCAGTTATAGAATTTAGTTAAAAATATTCATTTGTTAACATCGACGGACTACAACGGACGCAGACCAATAGCAATATGTCATCTGAGTTTACTCAAGTGACCTAAAATTGTATAATTTTTCTAAAGCTTTTGAAAATTGATAATGCTATTAAAGCCTAGTCTGATCCCTTACACTCCATTTCAATAGTTAAGCGTAAAAACAGACTAGAGTGGATGGGGACCAAACTTAAGAAAGCTGTGAGATTAGTTCAATATTCAAACCTACAGTTTTTGAATAATAAGTATTTAACCCAACTGGGATGATTTCATCAAAAATATTTCACTAAAAATATTTGTGGGGATATTAGTTCACACAGACATTATGTTTCAAAATGAGTACGAGTATGGAAATGAACTGGGGTTCAAATTGACTGGCTACGTATACCTAACATGGCTACATCAACAAAGAAAATCACTTGAAGCTGTGAGTTTTTAGGTTATATGTGGGTTTAAGGAATATTTGAAAGTATGCTTGGAAACAAGTATAGTGGGAAAATATGTTAGGAATTATTTAATATTAAATTCATGAGACAGCGATGCAGGAATGCAGTGATAGAGGGACTTAACCATGCACTTTTTTTCTGTGCCGTAAATTGAAGATTTTTAATAAGGGGTTCATCTGAAGCTCTAGCGCTCTGACTTGCCCCAATATCTTCTCAAAGAGCTACGATTTTGGGTTTAGTTCTGCATCTAGTTTTTTAGGAGAAGATTTTAAAAGATTTTCCTTGTATATATTTCACATATAAAACTTAGATCCCCTATTGCGACCCCACTCTACCCCTGTGAGCCATGACCTTTAACAAACTTGAATCTGTACTATATATGAATGTAAAACTTTGATCCTCGATTGTGACCTCACCCTACCCCCGGATACCATGATTTGCACAAAACAGGAACCTTTTATGTGAATTCAACTTTCCTGGTCCAGTGGTTCTTGAAAAGGTTTTTTAAATGACCCCACCCTATTTTTGCATACCCTTTATCTATTGATGATGCATACCAAGTTTGATTGAAACTGGCCCAGTGGTTCACTCTGGAGAAGAAAATGAAAATGTGAAACGTTTACAGAGAGACAGACGACAGGCAAATGTGATCAGAAAAGCTCATTTGAGCCTTTGGCTCAGGTGAGCTAAAAAAGTACATAAACACGTTCAATGTTAAACCTGTTTGTTGTATTGCTTAACAGCTCCATTGCCAGCATCTACCCTTACTGAGCTTACAGTGTCAGACCTTGATATCATCATCATCACTCATTTTGACTATCCAGGCCAAATTAATATTTTTGCAAGGGTGTGGCCTGGCTGTCCTGTCGAGGTTGAAGTTTGTACTTCCACACTTGGCGACCCAGTGGATTGATCCTATCCAATCCTCTAAACTCTAGGTCTCGTTTTAGGATCTCATCCCATGTCAGCTTTGGTCTACCTGTGAAGTTTTTTTCTGTTGATCATGATGCATAACATTCTGACAAATCTGCAAAAATATTTAGAGAAGTGATTAGTAAAAGGTCTTCGTAAAAGGTAGCAAGAAATGTACAATTAGATAAAAATCATAATTTCTATTTCTACAAAGTAAGTGTTTATCAAATGATCAGCTGTAAATATTAATTCACATATCAATTATCATTTTTAAAGATTCAAAGTGATACAGATATCATAAACATTTTATGACAAATATATCATAACTTCAGATTGTTTTTATGAAAAACACATGTATCCCCAGCTCCCCAAATTGGAAGTGCTCCAAATGAAACCTCCAACCCCTTAATGTACTGCATGGTATGGAAGATAAAGCATGAGCAGGAACATAGACATTATGAACTCCAATAATTAAGCCACATAGGAGAAGGGTTCACAAACTATTTTACACCCTCCACCCCTACAATCCACTATATTAGGGACAACATTTGGATCTTTGATCTGTCCCTGCAATATGCACATCGCAAATGGCATTGAAGTATTCTACAAAATTTCAAGTCTATCGGATAAGCCGTATAGGAGAAGTATTCACGAGCTATTTTAACATTCTCCACACCTCTCAGATCTACTATTAACTTTTAGAAAAATAATTGGACCCTCCTGTCCCGACAATATGCACATCTACAAATGGCAATGAAGCATTGTACAAAGTTTCAAATATATCCATTAAGCCATATAGGAGGAGAAGTGTTGACAAGGTATTTTACATCCTCCACCCCTCTTAGATCTACTATTAACTTTTAGGAAAATAATTGGATCCTTCCATCCCACCAATATACACATCTACAAATGGCAATGAAGCATTGTACAAAGTTTCAAGTCTATCCGATAAGCCATATAGGAGAAGTGTTCACAAGATTTTGTGGCAGACGGACAGAAAGTACAAAAACAATATATCTCCCCTGAAAGAGGGGAGACATAATTACAGTACTGCAGCAATATTTTCATTGTATTTCAGTTGGAGGCTGTCAAAATACAAATTATCAATATACTCTTAAGGTGCAAATCAAAACTTGTATATATATACCTTTTCTCAATACATTTTAATGAGTTTTATTTCATCTCTAGTGGACTCTCTTTAGGACTGGCTCATTTTGCTGGGAATATGGGCATCTAGCTATCCTGGTGCCATGCTCTTTTTAATGAATATTGTATTTTCTAGGTTATGTCAAAGCCACTTTTTCTCTTTGATGCAAAATTATGTTTGACTGAAATTAAAGTGAAGGTTATTTAACAAGAAATCTAGTAGACACATTCAAGCAATACCTGTTCCCTACCACTACTAACTATATATTTATTCAACATATGTTCAAATTCAATGGAACCACTGGACTTCATATACTATTTTGTCAAAATGCACAGTATTAATGAAGAGGGTGTTACAACTTACATATACCAGACGTATCATCAATGTTCTACCTAATATATTAATATCTGCTCTAGAACCTGCATGATTTTCATGCACCCATGTTATGATGGACTGTATTATGGTATTTATCAAGCTCTTTCATCTGTCTGTTAGCTTTTTTAAAAATTCAAAATCTTAGTTTATCAATCCTTATACCCACTCAGGTGATCTAATCAGTAATTAAAAAAACTGATTAATCTTTTTGAACATCATATCTAGCAAAGATACTTACGTACATATGTAACTTTAAAATGATACTTATGCCTTGTTCAAACAGCGGTTTTAATGCATATTTTGAATTAAAATTTTCAAACTTTAATGTGCATCAAATATACTTCGTAGAATAGATATAGGCCCCTGCATAATGACAAATTTGGGTCACATGCATCATACCCCTGGTTAGCTATAGATTTATATTTATGCTAATTTTGATTGAAAAACTAATTTTAAAAAACTTAATTGATCGCTAAAAATAGTGAACATTAAGTCATTAGAAAATGCCAGATGTAGATCTGTCCTCTGCAGAGACATACTGGGTCATATATGCATAAAGAAGAAAAAAACTATAAAACAATTCTCTTTGATCCACTGTAAATTGTAGGAAAATATTCGATCCCTGGGTCAAAAGAACGTGAACAACATTAAATGATAATGAAGTATTGTACACAATGGCCTTCATTTTTGCAGTTACTGCCATTACACCGGAAGTAGGGGGCGTGCTTACTGATGGGGTCCCCCCCCCCAATTGTGGCCCCATCCTACCCCCGGGGGCCATGATTTGAACAAACTTGAATCTGCACTATGTCAGAAAGTTTTCATGTAAAAATCAGTTTTTCTGGCTCAGTGGTTCTTGAGAAGAAGATGTTTAAAGATTTTTCATATATATTTGTATGTAAAACTTTGATCCCCTATTGTGGCCCCATCCAACCCCCGGGGCCCATGATTTGAACAAACTTGAATCTGCATTATGTCAGGAAGCTTTCATGTAAATCTCAGGCCATCATTAAAAATATTTTTGTTTGATGTACTCCGACTCACATTTTTCAAGGTGGGTCGGTAGGTAGGGTTTTTTTTTGTGGTTTTTTTTTAACGTCATGAAAATTTGTAATATTTTCTTTTATAATAAGGAGAATTTTCTATTTTTCAAGGGACCCCCCCCTCAAAAAAGTTTTAAATTGCTGGAAAAAATGGTCGGGTAGGAGCAAATTTGATTGGTCGGTCGGAGTACATCAAACAAATCAATTTTTATTTTTGGCCTCAGCTTTTCTGGCTTAGTGGTTCTTGAGAAGAAGATTTTTAAAGTTTTTCCCTATATATATGTATGTAAAACTTTGATCCCCCCTTGTGGCCCCATCCTACCCCCGGGGGCCATGATTTGAACAAACTTGAATCTGCAATATGTCAGGAAGCTTTCAGGTAAATTTCAGCTCTTCTGGCCCAGTGGTTCTTGAGAAGAAGATTTTTAAATGACCCCACACTATTTTTGTGATTATCTCCCCTTTGAAAGGGACATGGCCCTTCATTTGAACAAACTTGAAAGCCCTTCACCCAAGGATGCTTTTGGCCAAGTTTGATTGAAATTGGCCCAGTGGTTCTGGAGAAAAAGTCGAAAATGTGAAAAGTTTACAGACGGACAGACAGACAGACGGACAGACGACAGACAAAATGTGATCAGAAAAGCTCACTTGAAACTTTGGTTCAGGTGAGCTAAAAATCAATTAAAATATGCAAATTATTTTTGGGTTGAATGGATTAATTGTTACACAAATTTACTACATGTATATGTATCTATAGTTTACAAATCATTACATTTTGCTAAATGATATAATTATTCTACATATATCATCTAAGATTTTAATTATACAAAATAAGATCACATAAAATCTGTAAATAAATTATGGATCAACAAAATTGTTAAATAGTAAGATCTGCTTTCATATTTACTGTACTTAAGGCCACATAGAATTTCATATTTACAGATCCACGCCCACCCCTCTCAAAATTATCCACCCCATTGTTTTTTTATTCTACCTTTTTTTTTTTTTAAAAAGAAGTTGAGAACAAATATTTGGCTTGTATATCAAACATTTAGAGCATTTCAATGACTGACCCTAACATTTTGGCATGTTGTGGTTATATTTGACATGTTTCTATTATAAGGGTACCCAAAGATGTGGTAGTTGTGAAGGACTGTTGCAGTGTGATATGCATTTGGTCAAGTGACTGCACATGTATGCCTTGTTAAAATTGATTAATAGAGATGCAATTGAATGTGAAAGTATGCGATACCATGCCATTTCCCAATTCTGTGTTTGGAACTTTTATTATTGAGTGTGCGTGTCTTAGACTAGAAGAAGATGATGGCAAACTGAATTGAATAATGTTAAGCAAAAGAACTACAGTACAGTGACTGTTGCTTTGTGGTACAATGATGGTAATTATGACTCATTAATTAGCGGATACGGCAATGGCATATCCTGATCCTGCATAAACTGCATATTCAAACAAGAGGCCCATGGGCCACATCGCTCACCTGATTCACCTTGGCCCATATTTAAAGATTTGTTCTACATATTCGCTTCTAAAACTTTGATCCCTATTTAAGTATTGTGGCCCAACCTACTCACGGGGCCATGATTTCTCCTACCTAAAACCTAACTCCAAAAAACCCCACACAAACATAGCTTGTAAAGGGGATAGGAGGACATGCCTGGTGTTTAATAATTCAATGTGTACAGGCATTAGAAAAATGTGTATATGCAAAAACATACTTTAAATTGTATGCAAAATGATACCCATGTCTAGTCCTATTATAACATTGGAAGGAAAATTTGATCTGGCCACCATTGCTACACGACATTTTAAGTTACGAAAAATAAAAAATTTACATATGAACACCTAGGCTGTGTCAAGCTGAGTGAGCAAGTTTGTGCAGAACGAACAAAAATTACACCAAACACAGCGACACCTTTTCGAAATTTTATTTTTACAAACTTGAATCTGCACTACAGAGCTGTATGTCAGGAAGCTTTCATGTAAATTATGTAAACTGCTCTGGCCTAATGGTTCTTGAGAAGAAGATTTTTATGGCCCCATTCTACCCCAGGGGGTCATGATTTTAACAAACCTGAATCTGCACTATGTCAGGAAGTTTTTATGTAAATTTGTACTTTCCTAGCCCAGTGTTTCTTGAGAAGATGATTTTTAAAGATTTTCCCTTTATATTTGTATGTAAAATATTTAATCCCCTATTGTGGCCCCATCCTACCTATGGGGGTCATGATTTGAACAAACTTCAATCTACACTATGTCAGGAAGCTTTCATGTAAATTTCAGCTCTTCTGGCCCAGTGGTTCTTTAGGAGAAAATTTTTAAATGACCCAACCCTATTTTTGCAATTTTGTAACTATATCTTCCCTTTGAAAGGGGGTGTGGCCCTTTATTTGTACAAACTTGAAAGCCCTTCACAAAGGATGCTTTTTGTCAAGTTTGGTTGAAATTGGCCCAGTGGTTCTTGAGAAGAAGTCAGAAATGTGAAAGTTTACAGACAGACGGACAACAGGGGATTGGAAAAGCTCATTTAAACTTTCAGCTCAGGTGAGATAAAAATTACTATTATTCAAAAAAGCGCAAAAGAATGTTCAACTTCAGTGTTACATGAAAATGTACTTCAAAATCACTTAAAAACAATTATAATATTGCTGTATGAAAATTTTCTGTCCAAAGAAAACAATGTAAAAAAAATATGAAGTAATCTACACTCTACAGCAACATGCGAGTATAATGAACAGGAAATATATATTCTGAAAAATAAAAAATACACCACCTGCCCCATTTTTTTCCAAGCAAGGATGGAAATCTAAAAAATAATTTTATGACTATGTGGCCTAAAATATTTTGTATACTTACTAATTTCAAAACTCGAAAAGGAAATGTTATCCATGTGAAGCACTCTGTTCATCCTCTGGGGAAGACATTGAATCTTTGATTTGCAGTTTGTGTCATGACTACACCATGATATCTTCTAATCTCGTCATACTATCAGAAAGTAGTTTTGGCAGTTGGCAAGTGTATCGATGGTGTAACTTCTTCATGATCAGATCTTCTATACTGTGTCATATTCAGCATAAATTAACAAGGGCTATCATCTAGTTCTGAGGTACTGAGGAAGGGCTGTTTTTCTCAACACAGCCTTTCTTCTGGTATTCTTAGGGATACTTTATTCATCTTTTAATTACATTTCCTTCTTGGAGATTAAAAGTTGAAGACCACTGAAAGAAAAAGAAGTGATTTAATGAGTTCCATGTACAACTGTAGTTTATCGAATGTGCTGACCAGAATATTATCTAACTGTAGCCCCCCTCCCCGATCAAGCATGCAATGTCATACATGTATCTGAAATCAATACTTATAAAAATTAATTAAAATTAAAATGTTCAAATCTACAATCTTGTTACACATCTCCTATATTTTTTACTTATCATAACTTTGAATTTTTAATAAGTGTGTCCTTTTGTCCACAAACTTTAACAACCCCTCATAAACAATTTACAAATATGATATCAGAAATAATAATCTAAAAACATTATCCTGTTCTTCATAGATACCATCAACACTAAGAGTATAACAAATAACAAAAGCTCTCCTGACATTGTCCCATTCTGAAAGAAATGATGTGCTTATATCCCCAAAGGCAGGGGGTTACCCAGAATTGTGTCTAGAGAGAGGAATAATATTTATGGAATTAACCAAAAAATTAGTTATAAATTTTTTAAATTTTTAGCTATGAATTCATGTTAAAAAATTGGTAGCTCAGTGGTAACAGAGCATTTGCTTCATAATGAAGAAATCATGGTTTCGAGCCATGCTAATGTACTTTATTTAGGGTGTAAATGTAGGTAGTGAGGTGAATGCTCCATCGTCATATTTAGCATTCAAAAGAGAAAGTTGCTGGTCTTTCAGATGAGACCTTTAAACACCACATGCATGCGTCTAAATGTGTCGCACTTCATATTACTGAAATATTCTCTACAGGTATTATACTAAATTCAAACAAACACATATAATCATATACATGTTAAAAATCTTAATTTTAGAAATTTCTTCTTCTGACAAAATGATGCGCAAGCATATAAATGGAAGCTATGCCACTATATGTCATGACACTGTACAGCTTGATCAGTTTATACATCACATAAACAATCACAGATGTAAACAATCAAGAAAAACTCAGTACACAACATCATCCCTTAATTTTGTATTGTAGCTGAAGATCATTCTTCAAAGATCGAAATGCAGCTTGGAAATGATTAGCGAGGGTTGAATTATTCTTAAAAAGTAGATTGAAAGCAAAAGGTAACTGCCAAAGTTACCAGGAGACAATAATCCATACATCGTTCGAATTTCCTCCACTGCCACCTAAAGTGCACGTGTAAACCACGCGTGTGACACCACAGCCCGACAGGCTACATTGTAAACAAGTAAAACGCATTCAGAGTAATAGTTCTACATATCATATTCTCTTTGGTTTATAGTCTTAGTAGTTACATACCTATGCGGTACGCCTGTACCATGTACGTACTGCAAGCAGTGCGGCGTAATGTACATTTGCATCCTCAGGGATTTCAACCCGGACAAAGTGGAACATGCCAATCCGAATACATATACATCTTTCTTTTTTATTTTTGCATTTTTATTTATTTATCTATTTATTATTTATGTCATAGCGTTGGAAAAAACTTCAAAGTAGGGAGACAGATGTAAAGGGGTATACGTTCCAATCATCCAAAAAATGTGCCGTGTGGGGGGTGGGGTAGGGGAGTTGATTCCTAAGGACCTGGCGCAAATCTTTTTGTGAAATTCTATCCAAAATCAATATGAATTCTTAGTATACAGAGTACATTAACTGCAAAGATTATATTTCAAAAAGAACCAAACAGTTCATGCAGATTTATCACTTAAATTATCATCGAAATTTTCAGTAATTCGGGTACTCTGTCGCTTGTACATAACACGGTCGGTATGAAACACCATTTAATCAGTCTATGTAATAAAAAACCCATTGATAATATGCAAAAAAATTCTTTCAACCGTGTTTACTTACCTCAGATGGGCCAACTTCTTTCCCTGGAAAACTCCATTATGATGATATCACAAATGACGTCATTTAAAACAGAGCATGCGCACTTCGAAAGTGTGTAAGTCATGCTCGCAAGGAAAAAAGATGGACGAGTGCTAAATCTTTACACACTTGTTACACACATCTCATAAATCCTGTTAAGTAAACACTTCAGGATTTTGATGGTAGATGACCTATTTAATGATTTTATGCTGATTTTTATAAAAATCCAACTGAACACCACCATTTCCGTGTTCCTTTGGCCGACTCCGTGTTGATTTACACGTGTGCCTTCTTATTCACTGGTTCAATTGACAGGGCTTACAAACACACACACACACACACACACACACACACACACACACACATAATCCAAATAGAAAGAGTTGATATCACACAGTCAAAATAATTCAATAAAAAAAGCAGGAAAATATACAGTTCCAAAATATATTTAAATCACTAGCGCTTTCTGGATTTTAACATCCATCCTCAGGTGAATATTTGCATTCAGCTGAGGATGGATTTAAAATCCAGAAAGCGCTAGTGATTTAAATATATTTTGGAACTGTATATTTTCCTGCTTTTTTTATATTCAATTAATTACTGTATATATATATATACAGTATATATATATATATATATATATATATATATATATATATATATATATATATATCTGTTTGAGCAACAAAATGATACATTAAAAATCATACCAAAGGTGTCCGACTTGGGTATTCTAGTATTTGCCACATGAATCAGAATATGTTTTGATACCAGTGAATGATATCTGTACTAAATTCATTACTTTATATAGGCAAAGCCTTATTCCTAGGGTTGTGTGAATAGAGGATTTCAAATTGGTCATCGCGTTATCTTGACACTATCTTAGCATTCTGTGTACAAAAGGCGGTAATAACTCACAATGTTAATAATCTGAGAAAAGTTTGTATTTATATGCTATTAGTCTTACCGTGCTGTTGTATGTCGCTTTTTTTTTTTTTTTTTTTTTTTTTTTTTTACAGCTGATGATGAGGGAGAAACGGAAACAAAAATGGAGAGCGGCATTGTCAGTAAGTCATATAAAAGAAGTGATCATAGTACTTCAAATCACTTCATGTACCCCTAGGGCCTTGTACATGTAATTACTAGATCACCTCAATGTATTAACTATTTCACTTAGTGTGTGCGTGATTGTGTTTTCCTTTAAAATACAGGAAGCAACATTACCAAACTTGTAAATGTCATGATCCTTAGAGTAGAGGTTCTGACCCCAGGGTGGGCCAAAACGTAGTATTATATAGTATATATGTGTAAAACATTTAGATAATATCTTATTTAATGCTATTGATACTAAATTGTGACTAAACAGATATTTAGAAGGAGTATGTCGTTTTTTACCAAAATTGTAAATTTCATGATCCCAAGGGGTAACGGTTTTGGTTCCAGGGTGGGACCAGATTTATTGTAAAGATTATTGTATTTATCATTTGAGAGACTCTTTATGTTTCCTGATACGGTATAAACAATCAAGTGCATATTTAGGAAAAGCAGGAAAGGATGTACCAAAATTGTGAATTTTGCAACCTTAAGGTTTTGACTCTAGGACAGGTCCAAACTAGTCATATCGTGTTAATGTTACGTATGTTATATTATGTAAGATTTTCATCAGTATATGCACTTTGGGAGCATTTAAGTTTTAAGAAGACATCTTGTTTTATACTGTTGTTAAATATTTGAATTTTGCTTAGGTAAGTAGATCAGAATTTTTTAAATAGATTACATAGCCCTTGGTACTAATGATACTTTTAACTAATACTCTGGTGACCGATAAGGCCTGTTGGCCTCTTGTTAAAAGGGAAATTAAAATCACGCACTGACCACTAGAAAAAATAGAATTCTAATTTTGGACTAGTCATGCTTCGAAGTGTCTTGATATACTTGGGCGTAGTTATCAGCACCCTTTGATCGAATGAATTAAAATGCACCGAAATTAATATTAGCCTTACCGTGCTGTTGTATGGTACTTTTCTACAGCTGAAAAAAGAAAGATTGAAGAATCGGAAAGGCAACCGTTAACTGGAAATCATCACGATGGCGATGGAGAAAATCAGATGAGGAACAAAGACAGTAAGTCTCTAAAATGAATGGTTAAGCGAACACACACGCACGCACGCACGCACACACGCACGCACACACACACACACACACACACACACACACACACACACACATATATATATATATATATATATATATATATATATATATACTTGACTTATGATATTATTTATCTATCTATCTATCTCTCTCTCTCTCTGTGTGTATGTGGGGATTGCATCTGTTTTATGAAAAAAGTGAAGATAACAAACCATGATCATTCTCAACAATCCTATAAAGAATACAAAATCAAGAGTAGGTTAACCATACAACCCTGTACACAATCTTAATTTTCATTTCTCCTTTATCATAAAGCAAAACATTAACATTTCTGATGGACTTGGTATAACTTCCAACCAAATCCCCTTCAAAAGGGAGATAATCAGAAAAGCAAACATAGAGTTGGTTCATTTAAATATCTGCTTCTCAAGAACCACTGCGCTAGAAAAGTTTAGATTCCTGACTTTGAGTTTCTTCCAATTGGCCTTTGTGTCCCAGGGATATGATGGGACGACAATAGGAGATGAAAGTTTTCATGGTAATATATACATGTACGAAAAATCTTTAAAAATGTTCTCAAGAACAACAGGACCGTAATGAGTGATATTGATATGCAAGCATCTCCAAGTAGTGCAGATTTACTTTTGTTCAAATTGTGAAGCTGAGGCCACAATAGGGGATCAAAGTTGTACATGGATATATATATATATATATATATATATATATATATATATATATTAGATTTTAGACCAAATATGGAAGTATATATATATATATATATATATATATATATATATATATATATATATATATATATTAAAAGAAATAGAATAAACAGTACACAAAGTTAAAAATTTAACACAAGCGCTTTCATTTTATAATCCTCAGGCGTTACATTTTAAAATAGTTTTGAAATGGTCTGACGTCTTAAAGGCGTCCTAACATTTCACGTACATAACGACGTCATAAACGAATGAAGGGAAAAGGTTTTTACGTGAAGCATATTATGACGTCATAGATAATAACAGTAAACATATTTCACAGTAAGCTATTGAGAGCCGGTTTTAAAGTCTTAACAAAGTGTCTTTCTTTTTCTCGTCGGGAAATAGTATTTTCTGTATAGAGTTTATAAAACGGAAATACACTGAATTGTCCGTGGCCACACACATCAATATTTTCACTAACTTTAATTTTTCTGTATTCGGGTGCTGAAATGTGTTGTTTATGAACTCGTATACGAGTTCGCAGAGTAGTTCCAGTTTCACCGATATAATGTTTTCCACAGCCAGCACATGTTATAACATAAATTAAATTTTTGGTGGAGCACGTCATATGTGAATTTACCGGAACTTCCTTGTTGTTAAATTTGAACGAACTTCCTTCCCTTAAGTATGGGCACGTTCCGCATCGCCGATCGTCACATTTGGTAACGGTGAAAAAAATTTTGTTGGACTTTTCCTGAAAATTAGATTTACATAACAGTCTCCTAAGATTTTTCGGTTGTCTCTTGCTGTTGATAAAAGTATATTTCTTCATAATTTTCCCCATTTTTTCATCTGTTTTTAGTAGGTCGTTGAGTTGCCGAACGATAGGTGTAACATTAGAGTTCCTTGGGTTGTATGTTGTAACAAACGGTAAAATGTGTGAATTTGTTGTGGGATTGATTTTGGATTTATTGATAAGATTTTCTCTATGGAGTTCTCTGGCTTTCTTGATTCCGTCGTTTATAAGTTTGATTGGATAATTCTGTTTTTGTAAATAACTATTTAATTCCCCTAAACATTGTTCTCTGGTAGGTTCTTCGCTAACGATGGTACATATTCTTCTGGCGAGGTTGTAAGGTATGGCACGTTTTGTGTGTCTTGGATGCGAGGACGAAAAGTGTAAATACTGGTGAGTGTCCGTGTGTTTGTAAAAAATATCTGTAATTATTTTATCCTCCTTTTTCATAACAGAAACATCCAGGAATGGTATACAAGATGTACTGTAATCCATTGTGAATTTTAAATTGATATCCAATTCGTTTAGAATGTTCTTAAATTTATTCAAATCCGTAATGTCTTTGTTCCAAATAATGAAGCAATCATCCAAGTATCTTTTCCAGTTTTGTCTTATATATAGACCGAATTGTTCATCAAATGATTTTTTAACTTTAGAGGAATTATTATACCAAAAAGTTAAAAAATCATTTGATGAACAATTCGGTCTATATATAAGACAAAACTGGAAAAGATACTTGGATGATTGCTTCATTATTTGGAACAAAGACAGTACGGATTTGAATAAATTTAAGAACATTCTAAACGAATTGGATATCAATTTAAAATTCACAATGGATTACAGTACATCTTGTATACCATTCCTGGATGTTTCTGTTATGAAAAAGGAGGATAAAATAATTACAGATATTTTTTACAAACACACGGACACTCACCAGTATTTACACTTTTCGTCCTCGCATCCAAGACACACAAAACGTGCCATACCTTACAACCTCGCCAGAAGAATATGTACCATCGTTAGCGAAGAACCTACCAGAGAACAATGTTTAGGGGAATTAAATAGTTATTTACAAAAACAGAATTATCCAATCAAACTTATAAACGACGGAATCAAGAAAGCCAGAGAACTCCATAGAGAAAATCTTATCAATAAATCCAAAATCAATCCCATAACAAATTCACACATTTTACCGTTTGTTACAACATACAACCCAAGGAACTCTAATGTTACATCTATCGTTCGGCAACTCAACGACCTACTAAAAACAGATGAAAAAATGGGGAAAATTATGAAGAAATATACTTTTATCAACAGCAAGAGACAACCGAAAAATCTTAGGAGACTGTTATGTAAATCTAATTTTCAGGAAAAGTCCAACAAAATTTTTTTCACCGTTACCAAATGTGACGATCGGCGATGCGGAACGTGCCCATACTTAAGGGAAGGAAGTTCGTTCAAATTTAACAACAAGGAAGTTCCGGTAAATTCACATATGACGTGCTCCACCAAAAATTTAATTTATGTTATAACATGTGCTGGCTGTGGAAAACATTATATCGGTGAAACTGGAACTACTCTGCGAACTCGTATACGAGTTCATAAACAACACATTTCAGCACCCGAATACAGAAAAATTAAAGTTAGTGAACATATTGATGTGTGTGGCCACGGACAATTCAGTGTATTTCCGTTTTATAAACTCTATACAGAAAATACTATTTCCCGACGAGAAAAAGAAAGACACTTTGTTAAGACTTTAAAACCGGCTCTCAATAGCTTACTGTGAAATATGTTTACTGTTATTATCTATGACGTCATAATATGCTTCACGTAAAAACCTTTTCCCTTCATTCGTTTATGACGTCGTTATGTACGTGAAATGTTAGGACGCCTTTAAGACGTCAGACCATTTCAAAACTATTTTAAAATGTAACGCCTGAGGAGTATAAAATGAAAGCGCTTGCGTTAAATTTTTAACTTTGTGTACTGTTTATTCTATTTCTTTTAATATTTTATACCGGACACTGTGATTTTTTTAAAAACATAATTTGGATATATATACATATAAACCCTAAAGAAATTCTTCTCAAGAACAACAGGACCATGATAACCGATATTCATATGCAATAATCAGCAGGTAGTGCAGATTGAAGCTTGTTCAAATCATGGTCCCCGGGGTAGAATGGAGCCAGAGTAGGGGGTAAATGTTTAATACAAGGAATATATAGGAAAAATATCTAAAAAAAAAAAATTCTCAATAGCAGTAGGGACATGATGAGATATTAATCCCCAGTCAGGACAGCTTGAAGTTTGTTGAAATCACAATCCCGAGGGGTATGGTGGGATCAAACTTTAGATAAAAATTTATATTATAATCGCTAGAGTTACAAAATAGAATTAAACTGCAGAAAATACATTATTATACTTCAATGATATACATTCATCATTATATATTTACATTCACTGAATCTTTTCTATTATATTTCTTTTTTAAGTTGACATTGCTTTCATCAAAGACAATGAATGCATGTATGTTCGATCCGGTTTTCAGTACCATCTGTCCGTGAAATCATTACCAAATATGGATCGTCTTCAAGGTCAAAGGGTGCATTGACTGTACCGTTTAAAGTAACAAATGGGTCAACGATATGATATTTCAGTACTTAAATGTAGTTTTCATATTTTTAAAATATTTAAAAATATTAATAAGAACAATAAAATGTCTTTCTTTGTTGTTTTGTCGGTTGATGAAGGTAACAATAATTGCAGAAAAAATTACACAACCAGATTACATGGGTTATGAATTTTTCTACCTTCATCATCCAATAAAACAAGAGAGAAAGCATGCAATCACTAACATAGATATGTTGATCAGACGAGAACAAAGATACATTTTACTAGTGATTTGCTTTTACGATCGGGTAGGAGTTTAGCTTTAGTTCGATATTACAGGTGATGAATGTAGGAAAACTTGGTGTTTTTTTTACTGCTTCTGGTAGTATTTCCTGACATTGAACAAAAATGGTACATAGCGTTAATACACGGACAAATTTTATATGGCTGCATGAAAATGAAAATGGCACTTATCCATGTACACAAGCTACGACTAGTAGAAAGTATATAGAACGCCTTTGATGTATTTCCCTCGCGGTTTTTCGTTTACAAACAAAAGTACCTCAGTGAGAAGTGTCACTATTTGGACTAATTGAACTTGGTAGAAGCTAAATGAATTTTCATAAATTTGATAAAACTAGACAAATACATAAAAATTGTTTATGTATATTTTCTTGGTTATGATAATTCAAACAAGTTATAAATAGGCCACATGGGGATATTTATGCGAGTTTCAGTGAAAAATTGGATTATATTACACATGTTGTAGAGCACAGGAGAATAAAGTGATCAAATAAAAAATTGTGTCTTGTATCACAGATGGAGCATACCTACATATGTAGGTAACATATTTTCTTTTACAATAACAAGTAATTTTATGTCCTAATAGGTGGCCAACCATTTTAAAATCATATATATGCACCTTAGTTTATATGTCACCTGAATAAACCCATGTGACATATTACAATTGGTTGTCGTCCGTCGTACGACAACAATTGAACATTTTAATTTTTTCTTAATAACTGCTAGTCCAATTCATTTCAAATTTAGTATGAAGTATCTTTGGGACAAGAAGGACATAAAGCGTTATTTTCAGAACTCCTGCACCCCTGGGGCCTTAGAGTCGGGACAAAAACTGCCAAATATTGACCAATTTTAAAAAATCTTCTCTACAACAACACATGATAACGAAAAGTGATCAATCTCATAACTCCTACAAGCAATACAAAATAGATAGGTGGGCAAACACGGACCCCTGGATACACCAGAGGTGGAATCAGGTGCCTAGGAGGAGTAAGAATCTCCTGTCGACCGGTCACACCCGCCGTGAGCCCTATATCCTACGGAGGTATCTGCAGTCAAAATCAGTGTGCTAAGAACGGTTTAACAATCGGTATGAAACACGTCAGACAGCATTTGACCCAATGATAGGTTGTATTGGCAATCTAGATACCATATGTGTTTTACCAATTAATAAACTGGACATGTGCTGTGTCAATAAATATATCTTAATTTAATAATCCACCCTACTATCAAATGACTAAATTTATAAACATTTAAAATATTATACACAAAATTCCTTTCGGGAGAAAAAAATGTTCATCGGGATGTCTGGATAATACAATGATATATATATATATATATATAACAAGTATATTCCATGCAAATTCCTAGGGTCTTTGTAACAATAGAACTATGAATTACATTTATCTAGTTTAGGTATTTGAAATTAACAGTAGTTTTTGATTTCGTATGAAAAGTGTGAACTATATTTGGTTTGCAGAATATCAGATCTAGTCTAAGATCACTAGAATCTTGCGTCGATCCAATATATTTCACACTTTTCACAAGAAGTCAAACACTTCAGAATCTGTTAATTTCAAATACCCGGATTAGGTGACCCCCAATTGTGGCGAAAACCCTTCGAATTTGTACACATGGACTAAGCCGGTGGTGGGTCCGAACTCTGTGATACCATAGATATAGTGTATATTTATGGTATCACAGAGTTCGGACTCAAAACCGGCTTAGCCCCTGTGAATTCGTATGGAATATACAAGTTATACACAGGCCATTGTTATAGACATAGATCGTAGGGATCCGATATTTTTTTTTATTTATGAAAAAAAAGCTATTCAATGACGAAACATGACCAAACTGCATATCATTAACCCCGTGCTAACATAAGTTATATTTTAGAATAATGTATCAGAGGCTTTTAAGGGACATTTAAAATTCTTGACAAAAATAAAGGAATAAAAAAACCCCAACCTAACCAACCCCCCAACCCCCCACAAAGAAACCTACCAAAAAACAATAGCAACAGGTAATTGTGCTTAAATTGTCCGATCTTCAAAACCTTAAATTGTGTACATGTGTGTGGCGGAGGCGATGGGTGGTGGTCTTCATCCACTCAAACTGTCCCAATCCCCCTCCCGAATTCAATATCTTTAAGTGTGCAGTGGATAGGTCGCCACATGGATGAATTATTAACTTTCAAGCTTGCATAGTAGAACAAAACCTATTCGAGTCTACTGTAAGGGTGTTTTAAAATCTCGGTGTGAAATGCAATTAGTTGACGAAAAAAATATAGACAAAATAATTTGACAGAGCATCAATAATTGTATACAGGTACGGGAAGTTTAATAAAATCTTTGAATGTACAATATTCTTCTTATTGGTTAACCATTCCAAACTGAATTATTTCGAAGTTTCGGACAAAGATATACACGTATCACAGCTAATACTATAATACTCTGAAAAGGTTTTCATTTCATTAAAGATCGATATATAGCTTACGATAAACATGCATACATGTAAGTGAAAAGATATATGTTGACGCACCTATTGCATGAAAAGTGACGATGACGAACAATGATTCATATCATAAATCCCATAAAAAATGCAAAATTAGGGGTAGGGAAAACACAGACCCCTGGATACATCCGAGGTGAAATTAGATATACGACAATATGCATCAAATGGATGCTCTAAGCCATTAAAAAAAATCAAGAATATCCCTCCCATTCAATAACCGTTGCCCCTTTCTTGGTAGTATACACTGTACATGTAACCCCCATCATTGTCCTTCACGTTTGTTTAGATTATATAGTAATGCGAAATTCATCTTCCAGATTAATTTAAAACATATTCGTCATTGTAGACACCTCGCCATTGGTGGATCAGGTACATTACACCAATTCACACCATCCCAACACGCGATAGTGTACTCATCAATATTTACTTGTTGTCCCGAGTTCTGATTGGCTAGCCAATAAGGTGATGCGCGGGATTATGAATTAGGGTTCGATCTGTCTCTCAAGTGATTCGATACGCAAGAGCTAGTTCTACGTATGATTAGTTTTTTCAATCGCGGCAGGCTAATAATGAACAAGTTGATGTTACAGGGGTTTCAACAGTCAGCATTTCGCAAATTCTATGATGGTTATAATAATTTACTTTACCAATACAACCTGTCATTTATTTACGTATTTCATACCAATTGTTAGGTCGTTCCTGACACACTGATTTTGATTACAGATTATTCTGTTTACCTGATCAAGATAGATGGCGGGTGTGACCGGTCGGCAAGGGATGCTTACTCCTGATCCCACCTCTGGTATATCCAGGGGTCCGTGTTCTAGATACCTGATCCCACCTCTGGTATGTTCAGGGGTCCGTGTTTGCCCAACTCTCTATGTTGTATTCTTTATAGGAATTATTAGATTGATCACTGTTCGGTCACCTTTACATATTGGTGTTTGTTGTCGTAAATTTAATAATAATGAATTTATATAGGGCCTCATATAAAACAAATTACTCTAAGGCGCTTTACAAGGGTAAGAAATCGTATAAAACTATAAAGCACAATTCAATGAAATCAAATGACACTATGGTATAACATCTTAAATCTGTAAAATTACCATCCCCCCACTATGATTTACATCAATAGCTAAATTGTTATTTTTGTTATTGAGTTTTTGTATGTCGAGCAATATGCGAAGTATTATAAATCAACGGAATAAAAAATCAAGAAGAGTTAGAAAGTTGCATTAAAACGGCCATTGACAAAAAACAAATACTGTGTAAGAAGTTTAAAAGTCAGGGAAAGCAATTTTTAAAAAGAGGGGTTTCAACAGTTTTTTTTAAAACGTTAATGTTTTGGCAACTTTAACATGTTGCGAAAGGTCATTCCACAAATTGGCTGCCGCCCAACTAAACGTGCGTTCTCCAAAAGACGTACAAATATTTGGCACAGTGAGTCTCGGCAATGTTTCAGCTAGATCTTGGTATTCGAGATGGGGAATACACGTCAATGCGGTCTTGTAGATATTCGGGAACACATTCCGTTGGCGCACAGAATGTAAATACAAAGATTTTGCATTGCGGACAATACTGCATTTAAAACCAATCCAGCTGCGCTAAAACTAGGGAAATATGATCCAGTGTCGTTGTCCACAACACAAGCCTGGCTGTGGTGTTCTGTACCTTCTGTAAGCGGTTCGAGATGGTCTTCTTGATTCCAAACACAAGATTGTTCGCATAATCTTATTTTGATGTAACCAGTGCATTGAGAAGAATCTTATAAATTTCAGTCAAAGAACAATGTATTTACAAGGTTTGAATCAAATCTCTTCATGATTTTTTAAGAATTAGATAAAAATATGACCAAGTCCATAAGTAGAAAAAAGCCCCTTAAATTGAAGAAAAATTGTCCAATCATCACGACAATACCAGGTGCATATCTTAATGAAAGGTGAAGATAACGAATAAGTTATCAATCTCATAACTCCTGTAAGCAATACAAAATAGAGAAATTGGGCAAACACGGACCCCTGGACACACTAGAGGTGGGATTAGATGTTTAGGAGGAGTAAGCATCCCCTATCAACCGGTCACACCGTGAGCCCTATATCTTGCTCAGGTAAGCGGAGGTATCCGTAGTCAAAATCAGTGTGCCAAGAACGGTCTAACAATCGGTATGAAACACGTCAGACAACATTTGACCCACTGATAGATAGTATTGGCAAACTAGATCGTTATAACGACCATAGAATTTGCGAAATGCTGACCTTAAGCGAGACTGTTGAAACCCCTGTACCATCAACTTGTTTGTCAGTAGCTTGCCTCGATTTAAAAAATGGCCATGGCTATACGCAGAACAAGCTCTTGCATATCGAATCAGTTGAGATATATAACACAATATACAGGTGGTAATGGAATATTGTTACATAAAAATGGGAAGTTGACGATTGAGAAGCCGTAATTCCGTTTGTCATAAAGTTGAGTTATTAGTTTGCCGTTACTATCTACTTTCAATAAAATATCTAAGTATAAAACAGAAGTGTACGACTCTGTGGTGTCTTTTATTTCGAACTCACAGGGATATATCGAATCGACATATGAATGAAAATTATTATGGCTAATAGATAAAACTTCGTCGATATATCTAAACGTCGAATTGAATGCTACGGCAAGATATTTTTTTCTTTTAACGTAGAGGTTTCTGAATAAATTCTGCCTCTTATGAATATAAAAACAGATCAGCGAACAAAGGAACACATTTCGTGACCATGGGAATTCCAACAGACTGTTGGAAGACCTGATCACCAAGGACCACGAAGATATTGTTAATGAGGAACTCATATATTTTCTAATTCAACTTCAGAGTAATTGTGCTTGGAATCAGGGTGGTTTTTAAGAAAGTAGTTTTTTTTTATTACTGATCACTGGATATCAGTATTTCGGTTTTACATTTTTGTTAACAAAACAACTATCTATGATGTCAAAAAGTCTAGACTTTAATTGATTGTGAAGATTGGTCGTGTAAAGTGTTGAAAAGTCATACTTTTTAATGTTGTCGATTTGAGAAAATTTTTGCAATTCAAAATTTACTGAAAGTTCTTTAGAATGTTTTTAGAATCCACATTTGAATTACACCACTTCTGGCATATGTAGTCGAAGAGTAAGTTTTTCCGTCACAGCTGTTGATATTTTCGTGAGGAGGAAAGATAGGGGCTTGGTAGATCACTTACTGGATTCAGCAATGTATATTTGTTTGTAAGGTTTTTAATGTAGTTTAGGAATCCAGTATAAGTACGGTAACTCAAATTCATTCGACCCATTGACTTGGATATTAAATGTGTCTAAATCTGAAGCATGTGTGAAGAATTTTATCTTTTGAAAGGACGGTTGGAGTATAAGTACGATTACCGGAAGTGGAATTAATGCAAATCTCGTTTAAAATACAGTTGTAATAATGAGCCTTACAAACAAAGACAATGTTGTTACAAGGTGGAACGAAAACATATTCCTCATGTAACCTCTCTAATTCTTTTATCACTTCTGGTTTACTAAACACAGAAGGATAGATGGTACGAACTTTTATTTTGATATGTCTAATGCGGTATTTTACTATTCCTCTTATACTTTTAATCCATTCTGACAATGTATCAAGTTCTTCTTTGTCATATTTAGCACATCGTCCGACATAATCTTCGATATAATTCATTATAGAGATGAAGTTCTGTCGCCAATTGAAAGATCGAAGTGTTCCGTATTTAGGACTTTTTAGAATAAGTGATTTGATATCCTCATTTCCCACTATATCAACATCACCAGTAATGGCATGTTCAGATGGACTATAGTTAAAAGAGTTGTCCTTCCTAATATACGCTTTTCCAAAGGGTTTTCAGCATGGTTGCTTTTTACGGATGTTTAGAATCTGTTTTATAATATTCTAATTGTATGATTAATCTATTAAAATTCTGTATCTTCAGAATTTTACGTGGCAGCCATAGACATTGGCGACAGATGTTGCAACATGGCTCTCTGCTGTTCAGATTCACCTACGGTTGTGAAGACCTTAGGAAAATGGGATAGAATATGTCTACTTCTGGATGAAAAGGGAGAATTCAAAGCTTTTGGCAAGGACGCAATCCAAAGCTACAAGAAAGAAGAAAACGACAAATGCAAATTGTTTTACGATTTCAAGTTGAGTCAAGTAAGATAACACAGTCGAGGTTTCAAAATATGAGTAATATTGTAGGAAAGGTTTCAGACTAGCGCCATAGTAAAAATAAGATATTCCAAACATTCTAATATTTAGGAATATTAACCTTTTCTCAATACACAGAGATATTTTTTTAAACTGATGTTCAATTATTTTATTAGATATCAAACTGAATTGAATTGTTATGACATCTTCAAACGCAAGGCATTAAGTTGCGCAATAACGTTTGTTAAATGCTACAGACAACATCAATTTATATTAAAACTGTGACTGAGCACGAAATGAAATATTTCATGTTAGTTGATACGTCATAGCAAGAAGCCAAAAATATGTGAGGATTTATGCTTTTTCTAGCAAACACAATCAGGGCTCTGAAATTTGGTCAGGATTTGCTAGCCACTTGTCTTCTTTATAAGAGAGTATAGAAACGTCTACTCTGCACCATCCCCTCGGAGGTAAAAGGTTGTATTTTTGAAGTAACACATCAAGAACGCGAAATACAACCGAATGTATTTCCTATTTTACTATAGTTTCACTTCCAACTTGTCAAATTATTGCCAGAAATACCTTCATTTCAACCATATTGAAGTATCAAAATGCATTAAAAACATGAACATTAAATTATTATATTGTTTGCCATGGCATCTCTTGTAAGATTACTTCTATAAAAGGACATTATATATATATATATATATATATATATATATATATATATATGTGTGTGTGTGTGTGTGTGTGTGTGTGTGTGTGTGTGTGTGTGTGTGTGTGTGTGTGTGTGTGTGTGTGTATACATCTAGTCATGTTCTAATTTCCATTTATTGTTGCTTTCCCCCACTTAAAAACAATCCATAATTGGTCACCTTTGAGCGTACATACATGTAGTGTATGAAAAGGGTGCTATATAAATATGGTATTATTATTAAATCATATCATATAAGGAAAAGTTGGAATTTTTCATTTACATATGTTCTAAATGATAATCATACAAATACATGTCATATACTTTTTATTCAATCTAATTTTCTTAGGTGTGCTGCATGCATCAATGAGTTTAATTATTAAAATCTTTACATATCAAAAATATTATGAATGGGTAGTATACAGCCCCTGGTCACCACAATAGATCCAATCAATAAAATTTACTTTCTTCATAAAATAGATTCACTTTATCTATACTACTAAATTAGGAAAATGATTATTATGTTTCCACCAAAGAAATGTTAAGTTTAGAAGTTTTAAGATACTTGCAATGCATCTTTCTTTGCTTGTAAAATGCACATTCACAGATACATATATACCTCAAACATGAAACAGACTATAATCTTTTCTGCGTGGAAATGGTAAATTGTATGCAACATTGCAGTGTTTAATAAATTAAACACAATCCCTATGCAACATTAAAATTTAATTATGGCACTTTGAAATAGGAAGATGTCCTCTCAATATATTTTTTCACGATAATCAAGAGTTCTTTAAAAGTTGGCCTAGGTCCAAATCTAAGGGCGATAACTCTTTCTTACCATTTCTTATTTAAGCTTTATTAGCTGATGGCATTAGGAAAATGATGCATTGATACGTAGATCTATATATTGCAAAAACAAATAAAGCACAATATACCATAATTTCTAATTGATACTTACATTAGCACTGGAATTCGTTAAAGCACATCCATATCCGGTAGAAAATTCACCGGGTCTCAAGTAGCTCGCGTTGTCGTCTCGGAGCAGCGAGATTATATTTCATTCGATAGTCTTTGATTTTACGCTCTACTTAACACCGATAAAGAATATGTTCCGAACACGTTAGTAGGGGTGTTTAAGTATTTATATTTTTATTAAATTACCACGTAATCAAACTTTTCTAAAATAGTAAATCTTATATGAAATGAATTTAAAAAACACCTACTAGGCACTGCTGCACAATAAATCTTCTAATATGACCTTGAATATATTTGTACTAGGAATAGAAAACTTTGCTTCTTTTCAATCTAAAAACAACAGCAACAAAAACAACCAGTGGAAAGAAGATGTTCAGTGTGTTTAATCTTTTTATATAACAAGAAACAAAGACTACTAAATAGCTGAAAATTCCTCAAATTTTATCAAGAGAATTTTAAGGTTTACATGCAAAAATGGACAATTTCTGTCATTTGTTGAATTATAGAAGCGTTTTTGATAGTTGTTATGAATAGGATTAAAATATCAGTTTCATTATGTTGCAATTTTTCTTCTCTCTTCTCTTCGTTTTATCTCTGTTTTAAGATTGAAAATCCTGTACAATCGTTAAGTCGTACGTAAATTAGATTATCAGGAAATTATCTCCCTGATATTGAACATAATTTCAACCAATTAACTAAATTAGAATTTTCACATCATACATTTTCTGCCAATCACAAAGGAGAGAAAATGCATTGTCCGAAGACTATAAAATAGTTCAACTATGTGATACCGTCTTCCAAGGAAGAAAAGCTTTTGGAAAAGCAACGAATAATTGATTATGATAGATTTTCATCCTTGAAATATTTAAGATGAAAGTGGTTTAATTCTATAGGTTCCAAAAAAAGAAAACGGAAAGGTGTACATTGCAATGGTATCACAGCTTCTTAATCGGATGTGGAATGAATTAAGCAGATTAGATGTCAAAGTACAGCATTTTGTCTTCATTGTTCCAACATACTGGGATGACGGTAGCATAGAAAAATTGCGAAAATGGAGCTCCTCGAAAGTCATGAAGGTGAGATTATTACGCTAAATACCTTCCATTTGCTATACCTCTGGAGAAGGCTTACTGCTTTTATTCTGTACGTTTGTTTATATAAATACAATATAGCACGGACAATGTGAACCACAATTAGATGAATAAATGCGAAAATATCTCATGGTCAGGGATTACGTACATATAAAGTTAAATTAGTATGGTAGGGACACTAGAGGGGTTGGTTGAATTAGAAATTTTAAATGGGAACATCGAGGGAAAAGCGTTTGAAACTTTTTAAAGAGTAGAAGTGCCAAGATTACTCATATCAATATCAATATGCAAGCATGCTCAGGTAGTGCAGATTCAAGTTTGTTCAAATAATGTTTGAGCCAGAATACGGTTGTATTACGTCCCGTTGAGAATTTTCCACTCATATTGAGACGTTACCAGTTGTAGGCGTAGTACCACAAATGTAGATCAATGGTTAGCGTGCCAATGTCTGACGCGACACAGGACCTTTGTTTTTAATGTCATATCCAAAAGACACGTGATTATCACTTCTAAATGCTGAGTACATGTCGATGGAAGAATACCTATGTTAACGTCTTAGGTTTGGCACGGTCATGGTACGAGCGTGGCTCAAACCTACCACCTCCCGGTTATGTATATCGAAAGAATAAAATAGAAGAACACAAAATTGAAAAAGGAATCCTATTGAAATATATGTTAATCTTCTTGAGTTTAGCATCTGAATCATCTTGTCATTTCCTTTATATCGATGGTCATGTCTGATGCGGACTCTCCATCTGTAGTTTGCAAAGTCTCTGCTTTCTGAAAGTAGTAAGGTATTCTTGCAAACAAACAACTTCAAAACTATCATAATGACTTGTTCCATTTATATATGAGGCATTATCTAATTTAAGCACCTTTCGTCCTTGACATAAAGGTTTACATGTAGTGAAATTTCTGGTCATTCATTGCACAGTGGAGTCTTTTTCATTCAGAGTTCTCTGTTCCTCGGGAAATTGTCTAAATAATTAAAGCTTCCCGAATATTGATTTTGTTTCTTTTGTAAAAGTAAATATACTTAGTTAACAAACCCATCATGTACAGAAGATACTACTTGATTATGCGGATGTCTTGTGACGTCTCTGTATGAGTGAAATTTTCTCGAACAGAATGTTTAACAATATACAGTACAATCTGTCTAAACCGGCTATGTGTGGTTCCAAAGAAATTGGCCGGTTTGCACAGAGTCCGGAGTGCAGAATGTTGACAATAATGAGAGTTGCTTCCCTTGTATTCACTATCTATGCATACTTGTGTAATGATTGCTAACGTTTTAATATATCACAAAAGAATTCAAAATGTAAACATATAAATGTCAGTGTTTTATTGTCGTGCTCATTTGAAAAATTTCAATTTTTATAAAACAGTTTAAAATCTGGGAATTATTCGCGCAATTTTCTGTTGGTAAATTGTCGATTTCGTCTACATCATCGCCGTTATCAAGTGCTACATTATGTACGTTCGTCAAGTTTGTGTTGTGTTCGTTTAAAATTTGTCTTTCCCAGCTTCCATTGTAAATGTATCGCTTTCAACTGTCACAACCTGTGAAACGGAAACTAATACAATGCCGAGTGATCGACCGGACATGGCGAGTTGTGCTAACTAACTGCATATCATCACTGTCTGACTCGCCGTAGAGCTCCGAGAAGTCCACGAGGGGAAACCCTGCTTTTGGAAAACATAACGGGATTGTTGCCGATTTTGTTTCATTCCAAGAATGTATCGAATTCATCGATTAATTGAACTTTGTCTTTTAATGTCAGTTCTCGTCTCTGTCGTTAGGGGGAGGGCGCCATTACCTCGTGCGTGGTGTTGTCATAACTGAAAAGTGCATCCCCTAAAAATCAGGTATTATTTTAAACTGATCGCGACTCATCGCCAGTTGCACTCTTTTACGTACCTGTGGCTTCCATTGAGACACACTTGGTGTACACCGCATGTGATCGACCGCATACCGACAGGTTGGTCATCGTGGTTAAATGCGATAATTAGAGCTAATTACGAGCAGTTGGGACCTTGTGTACACCGAATACAATTGACCGCAACAATTAGGATGGGGTATCATCGAGGGGCCGGTTTACACAGGATAATTAAAGTTAATTGATAGCAGTTGGGACTGTGTAAGCCGGCCGATATACAGAATATGCAGTATCCGGAGTACAGGGAATGGTATCAGGACAACTCGCCCCCAAGACAACTCGCCCTCAAGACAACTCGCCCCCTCATCGGGACAACTCGCCCCTAAGACAACTCGCCCTCAAGACAACTCGCCCCCTCTTCGGAACAACTCGCCCCCTTCATATCATACATGTTTACAATTATTATTTTTGGTCTAAGTCCAAGAAGTGTTTTAGCAAAAATTAATGAATTTCTTATAGTATATACATCACAGACAATAAGACGTGTTCACATAAATACCGAACTTCGTGTCTTTTTATGCAAGACGAAAGATTTTAGTGAAAATCCAGTGTTTGGGTTCAGTAAATTCATCATCACTTTTATGTACATGTAAAATATATAATTTCAGCGGAAACAAGTTAGCGTTTGGTATAGGGAGAGTATTAGCTTGGTCTACAGCTGACGTAGTATAATTATCAATAATCTGCGTCTGTTGTTAAATCTAATTGTTTGATTTCACCCAAGCTGTTATAAATTTACTTCAAACGTTATGAGGTACTCATCATCAGAGTACTTTACACTTTGAAATCGCCGCGTAAAAAGAATCACCCCGGATAAAAAGAATCCGTAAAGCAAAGCCGTTATAAAATTTCTAAAATGGGAATTTTATCATTTTTCAACGGGAATTAGGTGAGAAACGCATTGAAATATAATTACATATATCAGAATATTCATGCTTCACCTTTACACTTATGTATACTATATCGATATAAAAAAAAACACTCACCCCCCCCCCCCAAATTTCTCAGTATTTGGAGACATTTAATCAATTACCTGAAGATCAGTAAATCCAATTGATTTATGAAAAATATAACTTTTTCTGAAATGCAATAATCAAATCTGTGTATAATTCTATTAGAATTTACCATTCGTATTAAAGTATGAAATAAAAAGACGTATCTTTATAGGGTTAAAAGTGTAAATAACACTAACACACACACACAAAATAAAAATAAAATGTGATAATATATGTATACATAATATTGGGGGCGAGTTGTCTCAAGAGAAGGGGGCGACTTGTCCTGAGAGAGGGCGAGTTGTCCTAAGATGGGGCGAGTTGTCTTGAGGGCGAGTTGTCTTGGGGGCGAGTTGTCCAACATTCCAGGGAATTATTAATAAAGGATTTGTTAAAGACCGAGTTTTCAACCGGTCGGTTTTCCTCAGGTAAGTTAAGTGCGGGGGTGAGCTAATTCAAGGCAGGTGTGAAGACCCAAGCCCGAGGAAACCCTGCTAGCTTGTATATACCGTCCCAAATACACAGGATGTTATCTGTGTTACCTGCATTACCTGTGCATGTTTTGTAAGATTGAACAATTCATGATAGTCATTTTTCTTGTGCGGGTAAATCAAAACATTGATGATTAAATCTATGGAATCAAACGTAAGAATTAAAGCTCGATACATTTATTTTATATAAATGAGAACGTTAGCTATTGAAAAATTAGGCAGAATATTCTTTATTCAAAGTTTTCTTGTATCCATTTGACTACCTTCGTTCGTCGGATACCCAGAATCCGACGATGTTTGACTGCCAAACATAGTTTCCGACGGGAGTTCCTGCGCACTGCGGTAGATTTTCTAGCTAATGTACAGCTGATGTACCGATCATCGTCCCAGGATGACCATATGTTTAAAAGCAGCTTAGAAAGTTTTATTCTGTTTAAATTAGTTTTTCTGGACTGCACACCAGAATTATCTGCCTACCAAAGTTGTCTGTGTGACTCGTCAATAACGCATGGCCTACAAAAACAGGACATTCGTATTTTCCGACAGTTCCTTCCATAACTGGTCTAGACGAAGAATTTGTTCTTTCTCTGGATCCCAACTCCAACCATTATACGCAGGAAAGAGCCCTTATAGCGGCTAATTTCTCTTGCGATTAGTTGAACTTTGTGTCATGTTTCGATGGGAAAATTACGCTTATAAATTTTCAACCGAGTGTAAACAAGATTTCATTAATGTACAATGTATTTACTCATAATTAATCTGTTTAGCATAAAATCGATGTCCGTGTAAAATGTATTCAACAAGCAATTATTATCAATCGTACCCATTCCTAAGCATAACCTACTATATTCTATTACAATGTATGTAATTGTATGCAAAATTTACTATTATTGTGTGACTATCTCTACATGAAAAAACCAAAACGATCTCCCTATCGAGCTGGTTTACGCGGTAAGCATCAAAAGATTGCACGGACGCCTCGATCGCCGTATTAGATAGATAAGATATACACAAAGACTAGTAACCAAATGTCCATCAATTTCTAGCATCCAATCTGAAGCTTAATTTCTCCTGATTGACATGGGTTCACAGACCGGGTAAATTTGAAGGCGGGGCTTATTTGCTCGGTCTTTAAAGAAATGTTAGGGACTATATTTTGTGGCCGGAATTGACAGAGCGCCGGAGTAGTCAGAGGCGGGTTTGGACAAATTATACTGTACGACCAACCAACCTACCTACCTACCAATGCAATACCAAGACTCGTTGACGTTGCCTTTTGTGTGTAGCTATGTTTATTGTTTTTTCTATGGTTTATATCTAAGAATTATTGTGTTTGCTCGACTCTTGGTATCATCATTTCTCTCCTTTATTGCATTTTATGAGCATATCTCTGAAATGGTTAGGTGCAAGTTCACAATATGTATGGTATGACAGGTCCCTGTGTGAAAATTATCATTTTTAATGATTTCTGTGTATCAAAAGGGGTGGGGTTTAATTTTTTTCTCACACTTTTACATTGTCCGTTGTCAATTACATTTGGTACATAGGGGAAGGTGAGGATGACAAATAAAACCGTGAACTTCAAATTTTCAAAATGGCCGTCATAAATGCGTCAATTTCTCAACGCTTCCCTTTCTTAACGAAATTTGGTATATATAAGCATGGCAAATAAAATAGCAAGATCAAACTTTTCCAAATGTAAGAACTTTCCACATAGTTTCCGAAAAGGAGTCAATTTTTCAATGTTTTCCGATTTCAACAAAATTTGGTATGTATTAAATGGTAGTTGACGATGTCTAATTAAATCACAGTGAACTGGAATTTTTTAAAATGACCGAAATGCGTCTAATTTCATCCTGATGAGGATACACATCTTCACTAGCCAAGGGTTTACGATCCGCACCGCTACTCTACAGCTATTGACTGCGTTAGCACGATTTTCGTGACAACAATTTCCTGCATATGATTGGATGTAGGCCAAGTCCCCTGCATCTAATCAAAAACCGTGTTACGTTAGAACACATGCAAGGCGAGTGAGTGGTAAACAATTAGTCATTGTCTTCAAAAGGCTTCCATTTAATAAGATTTTCATAGTCTCCATACAACATGGTGGTGTGTAAACTGCGCAATGAGACTTTGCCCGCGAAAGAAAGGTTGTGTAAATTAAATGATTTACATTATCATATAACAGTGTAACTCACTAGTTGCAGCCATTTTTATTTTAACATCACACAAAGTGTAGTTGAAAAATGCATTTTCGTTGGTTGAACATGATGTAAACCAGAGTTTGTTTTCTCCATGCGCTAGAAGACGCCACTTAAAGCTACGAAAATCGTTCTAACGCAGCCAAGGGTTGTAGAGAAGCGACGCGGATCGTAAATCATTGGCTAGCGAAGATACAGGATTCGATGAAACTCTGTTTTATAGGGGAACCCCTGCTCAACTCGTACATTTTTCAATGGTGCGTGATCTCAGCAAAATGTGGATGTAAGGGTAGTTGAGAAAGGTGAATAAAATGGTGAACTGTTAATTTTCAAAATGATTGAAATTTTCAAAATGGCTGCCAAATATGCCTCAGATTTTAACATGTTCGATTCAAAAAAATTTTGATAAGTATGGGATAAATGAGGATGGTGAGTGAAATGGTGAATTCAAGAGTTTGAAAATGATCACGATTTTCAAAACGCGTCAAATTTTTGAATAAAACTTAGAGGGAAGCCCTGCCCAATTTTTTTCTGCGGTTTCTCAATTTAAAAAAATAGTTTCAGGATTTTACATGTCCTGCTTATATTTATTTCATAGAAAACAGTCCACACCTGTCTAATTTTTATGGGGTTTCTGATAATGGTTTTAACAAAATAAATCCAATTTCGAACGTGCAATCTCAACGAAATTGAATTTCTACATCGATTTGGACTTACTAATTACAATGGTATACTACTACCAGTCACGGTAGCTCAATGGTAGAGCATTTGCGTCGTATCTTTACATAATTAAAACTTAATATAACTGATTAAAAACCTGTTTCCTTCATGTTTAACAAATACTTAACATCGATAGTAAAATGATAAATTTCAAATTATATGGGGAGAAAATTTTCCTCCCTTTTCGCAAACATTAAACTTTGCAACAAAACTATAAGCCATAACAAATACATGCAAGCTTCGAATAACTATGAATAAAATATTTCACCTGCATATGGTGTTTACATATTTCAACTGATGCGATAATCAAGAGCTTGTTCTGCGTATGATCAGTTTTTAAATCGAGGCAGGCTACTGACAAAGAAGTTGATATTACAGGTGTTTTAACAGTCTCGTTTAAAGTCAGCATTTTGGAAATTATATGGTCGTTATAATGATCTGGTTTTACAATACAACTTATTGGGGCGAATGCTGTCTGACGTGTTTCATACCAATTTTTATGCCGTTCTTGGCACACTGATTTTGACTACGTATTACTCCGTTTACCAGATACGCGAACAAGATATAGGGCTCACAGCGGGTCTGACCGCCCGACAGGGGATGCTTACTCCCAGACACCTGATCCCACATCTAGTATAACCAGGGTCCCGAGTTATGAGATTAATTACTTTTCGTTATTTTCACTTTTCATAAGCAACTTAGATAATTTTGGTATGCCTGAATAATGACATACCCCTCATATACCCATTATTCTACTTGAATACTCCTAAAATAAATTCTGTTTTTCTATTTTCAGATTTTGGAGATTGACAATGAAAAGTTTTGGGTCATTCGAAGAGACAAATCAATATCTCCTATTATACATGAAGTAAATGCAAGAGTGCTCAGTCTGAATTTTAACGTAGATAACTTGGTGTTGAAGTCTGACATGACAGGAAAATGTGGTAGTTATGCCATTCTTCATATCGGTTCAAGTAAGCATGAATTGTATGTACTTCTCTTAGTAAAAGTAGAGTGCTTCATTACAACAGGTACGAGATAGGGAAAATCACAAAGGGAATCAGATGCCCTTACGCGTGTAAAATTATGCCAAGTTCTGAACTGCTAAAATCTTGTTTTTGTGGATATTTTTTTCTGTATCTTCCTAAGTAAACAACGAGAAGGCAAATCATATTTGTCGTATTGTCCAGATTCTTTAGGCTAACTTAAACATAGATACTTACATGACTTGCCTAGATGGTCTAGCGCGCTTTAGAAGATTTGGTACCACATTATCATGAATTCACGTACCACGTGTTTAAACCTGTGTAGGATCGTAAGTGGGTAATCCAAATAAATTAAAGTGAATTTTACTGTGATATCTATCTATCTACATTCATAGCATCGCTAATTTTTATACCAAAAGTTTCGTCATGTATGGGGTCGGGGAGCATTTTTCGCAAAATATGATCGATTGTAGCTTCACCCGAATAGTTCGTACCTTTCCCAAGCAAGATTCGGCGAAATACATGCATCCTGACCTACAAATGTAGTTTCACACTAAATATCAACGATCCTCATCTTTAACTTGCACCGAGTCATTGTTTACGCACGATTGATTATATATTGTTTAACGTCCCTCTCGAGATCCCAACTATTTACTTTAGTTTTCTAAATGCCTATGCACATTGTATTGCAACGTATTTACATTAAATTCTGGGATCGTGCCTGGTCAATTCTAGGGCTTGGAGTATTCAACAATAACTAATTTAAACTAATTGGTATGATTTTAGTGGACTGCCAAAATATACAAATATGTTGTAACCTTATCTAGGTTAATTATCATCAAACAGAGGCAAGCAACGATAAACTGGTAGTGCTAACTTAACAAAATGTAGAGCCCTCGGATTACCCCATATATTGTAGGACGCCTTATTCAGGACGGACAGTATATGTGGTAGCCATTCAACCACTACACTCACTGTAGGATGCCTTATTCAGGACGGACAATGAGTGTAGCGGACTGGACGACGGTCTGTTCAGCCAAAACGAATTATGGCTAACCTCTTGACTGGAGGTCAACCTCTTCGTGGCAGGCCAGACTTCTGATGTCCTTCCACATTCATTCTCTAACTGTAAGAACAGGCGAGAAATTGTTTATCATGAATACTTTATTAGTACCCACACTCTCGTCCTCTCTACTTGACTGGGTCTTTTATCAGAATGACACTGAAGACTGCGGAGTCTCGGTATTTATACACAAATGAGATCACATGATGTAAAGTGACTAATTGAAAACTCCGCATGGTCGTACCTCAAATATCCGGAATCATTACAGTATACATGTAGGAGCGATTTCAGTGACATATAATATCAAAATTACCGTGGGGCATACTATGTACATGTATAATACATGCATATACAATGTATATGAAAAGGTAGATTTATAGGGAGCGAAGCTTGTGTCGCGACGAATCCGCACCAATGATTACACAGCTGAGGCACATGATGGGGACTAACCTTAATGTTTCCGGGAAAATGTTGATGTCACTGCGGTATACTTAATTTACAACCCCGTTGATAAAACAAAACGATAATTTGGAAAGTACCATAAATGATTTTGAATTCTAGGCAAGCTTTCTCATAGCTTGGTATGTTTTTTTGTGGATATTTCCTCTGTTTGAAAGAGAGAGAAAAAATCCCAGCTAATGATGACGTCACAATGCACTATTTACATCAACCGCGTTATATTTTACGCATTAAATGATGCCTAAAAGTCGTGTTGCAAGTTGATAAGGGTCTTCGCTCGTTTCAACGGTCACACCGTGAAACATATTATAATATCAAATAAAAATAAAAATTATCATTTGGCAAGAATTTGACCAACAGATTTACACATGCACAGCTTATCTTTTGGTAGTGGTAGTAAATTATGAGGAATGTGATTATATTTCCCCGCGATACAACGTCAAGAACGTACTTTTTTATTATGACGTCATAGTGTGTCTGTACATCATTATGATTTTTTTTCGGGAAGCCTTATTCTCAGCAAGAATCGTCGAGGCTGGATATTTGGGCTGACGCTAGTCTCGTTCAATCCGACACTCGGCTGTCTCGGCAAATCTCCGACGAGCAAAGAGTCTGGTAAAGACGCGCGATAATAGCTGTTACCGCTAGGGAGCGCTAATTTAGTTTCCGTTTGATTCTCTTTGACATAAACAGTCATTTCCGAGATTTGATGCTAATTAGTCGATCCTTCATTAGTGATACTAATGAGAAAACCATTACCACTTGTACAATAGAAAAACAAATTACGGTCTTTGTCAGCTGAAAATTGTACTTTCACTTTTGCCTCCTAAAGTAATTTGACAAAACAGTTTTACCATTTCCCGTAGGTAGAACAGCAAATAAATCCTTTCCTTTTACAAACGTTTTTATAAACACTCTAGTTGTAAATTCTTAAGTTGAAACGGCAAATTCAATCTTCTACAAATTTTGTCGGTAGTCGTTATTTTGAAGGTGTGTTGAATCAACAAATCAAGTTAAATACCGATATTTTGGTAAGCCTCCTTCTGATGTATCAAATGTTATCAGACTTTACCAGACTCTCTGCTCGTCGGAGATTTACGGAGAAAACAGAGCGTCTGGTTGCATGAGACTAGAATGACATCTCTAGCTCCGATTCTCAGACCAGTGCCACACAAAGTGATTCGGAAAATTTTGCCTGAACTTCGGCCGCTTGTTGCGATTAAAATGGTTAAATTGATTTTCTTGTCTGTGTCAACGTTTCACCTTAGACAGCCTATCAACTCATTATCACAATGACACGTGCATTTCTTACCGTTACACAGGGTAAATCGCATAATAAATAAAGTTAGCTATTTTCGAAGCCGTTGCAAATGGCCACCGTTTCATATTTACCTTCTCAACACACACACACAAACACAAACACACACACACACACACACACACACACACACACACACACACACACACACACACACACACACACACACACACACACACTATAATGGAATGTGAACAACCAGAGTAGTTCATTCCTTTAATAGACCTCCAGGAAGGGTACAAAACTGCAAAATACAAAGATAAACTCTAATATAACATGTATAAGAACAATGAAGTTGATATTAGAAGTAATATTCCAAAAACATACACATTATGACAATATTGCCTTCCATAGTTATATTAGAGACATTTACACATTGTTGAAAAACATAATGATATCAAAACACCAATAATAATTACTTGAAAATGTGTCACAGATGCACATCGCACACAGTGAAATTTGGGAAATCCGTACCCTACAAATTATAACTCGAATGGCTTTCCGTAGAAAAAATATTTTAACAGAATACCGCATACAAATTAAAAACAGACATTTATAGAGTCAATACAGGCCAAACTTGGGAGAATAAACATTATATCAAACCATAAAGATAGATACGTTGACATAAAATGCAGTAAAAAATTACCAAACAGTCGAAAATATACATGACTTATCAACTGTCACTTCAATCGCTCGAAAGGCATAGAGATCTTCAAATATAGATATCATGAATTGATAGAGTTTTCCCGATAATGCTAAAGGTAAACATGTAAACATTAAGAAATAACTCACCCTGTGGCGGGTCGAACATCGTTATTTTAAACAAGAGATTTGCCGCCCCCTCTGATTTCATACTTGAAATCACAATATGTAAAGAAATCAAAAATTCAATGTACAGATATCAGTTTTCTACAATTCATATAAGCACAAATGTTGCCTAAACATGTCACTCATATTCTAACAACAAAATTAACTCAGACACAGGTCTAACATAACTCACTGCTTTTCCATCACGCACGATTCTAACTTCAACCTTTCAAACGTTCAGATCAGCACTCACAAATGTTTTTTCAATGATGCCTACAGGCCAATGATTACGATGCAATTCTTTGTCTCTTAACAGCACAATGTTACCTTCAACAATGTTTCTTTGTACATCAGTCCACTTCTGACGAGTTTGCAAATGATGAAGGTACTCTTTACGCCATCGCGACCAAAATTCTTCTGCTAGATACTGGACCTGCTTCCACTGTGATTTTAGCATGTCTTTCGAGCCAAATGATTGTAAAGATATATTGTCTGTTTGAGTCTTTTGAGTAAGTAGCATCGACGGACTTAGAACACAAGGTGACTCAGGGTCTGTAGAAACTGGCACTAATGGACGTCCATTAACTATTGCAGAAACTTCTGCAAGTAGTGTGGTCAAAACGTCGTGAGTCAAATTTTTAGATCCTTCCCTGAGTAACATTGAATCTAAAATTTTCCGAGATACACCGATCGTCCCTTCCCACACACCTCCCATGTGAGAAGCATGTGGCGGATTGAACTTCCACAATATGTTGCTACTTGCTAAGAATGATTTTACTGAATCCTTTTCAACGAAGTCTGATTCGATGTTCAGTTCAGATACTCCACCAACAAAATTTGTTCTTCTGTCTGAGCGGAACTGTGTAACTGGACCCCTGACCGAGATAAAGCGACGTAATGCTATGACTTCTATATGGATCGCTCTACGTACTAAGCAGGTAAAAAGTAAAGCCCATCTCTTTTGACTTGTTTGGACCCCACGCGTTCTTTTGAAGGCAACAGGCCATGGTCCAAAAGTACCCACACCTACGAAGGAGAATGGGGGTGCGGGTCTGATCCTGTCTTCTGGTAAATCAGACATCTGTTGACACACACATTTACCCCTAAGTTTCTTACAAATCACGCACTTGTGAATTAATGATGATACTACTCGAAGAATACCAACAATCTAAAAACCAGCTGTGCAAATCGCTCATTCAGTAATACTTCTTCCCTGATGGAAGTTTTTCTCGAGGAAGTGTCTTGCGATAAGTCTTGATACATGGTGATGTTTTGGAAGAATGATGGAATGTTTCGAATAATTCCTCAAATCTGACGCGTCATCATAATGTCGCAACCTTCCGCCTACCCTCAAAACGCAATGATCATCAAGAAAGGGTGTGAATTTCCTTATCGAACTACCTCTTGGAAGAGGGGAATCATTTGCAATACAACCAATCTCTTCTGAATATGCCTCAAATTGAACCTCCTTAAATATGAACATCTTCTGAACATCATAGGCTTCTGGTGTCTTATGGTCATTGTCCTCTACAACCTCCGTATGACCTTTCCATTTACGAATGAAACATTTCAGTCATGAAATGACACTGACAAGTCTTTTTCACTCCGAACAAACACCAAACCTCTCAGAACCTAAACGACACTGTTCTGAGGCATCTGTTTTGTAACAGCGGACATCCGGTCTTAGTTCTTTGTCATTGTCAGTGTCGACTAACTCATACGACTCTTCCACATTTTCGAAGTTTTTGTTTTTAAGAAATTCAGGTCCGTTTATCCAAACGCTACTTTGTAAATTCACACTTTCAATTCCTCTAGTAGCGCAATCTGCAGAATTGTTTTCTGTTGAAACATGTCTCCAGTCATTTGGATTGCTAGAGGCTCGTATTCTCCTTACATGATTTCCGACATACACATAAAAACGTTTTGATTCGTTAGTGAGATGCCCCAATACCACTTTGCTGTCGGTATAAAAGTGCATATCACGTGGATGAAATCCTAAGTGTTTCTTGATCAACTCAGCAAGTTCTACCCCGAGTACTGCTGAACAAAGTTCCAAACGAGGAATGGTATTGCTGTGATGTGGAGCTACCTTAGTCTTGCCAAAGAGAAAACTGACAGTAACATGTTGGGAGTCGCACAATCTTAGATAAGCCACTGCACCGATTGCATCCTTAAATGCATCACAGAAAATATGAATCTGCCGATCCATGGCATGAGCGAATGAAATGTCACTATACATTCGGGGAATACTACATTGTTTCAAAAGAGGCAAACTGTTTACCCAATGTTCCCAAGATTGCTGATATGTCTCCGGTAAAGGATCGTCCCATTCTATGTGTCCTAAGCATTACATAATTTCACGTAACATCAGTTTTCCGCGCAAAGCCACTGGGACACTGAATCCCACAGGATCGAACAGTCCGTTGATGGTAGACAATGCACCATACTTTGTGAATGACTTAAAGTCTCTAATTACTTGAAATGTAAAACAATCACTCTCAATGTTCCATGACATGCCTAAACTCCTTTGAATATGTAGATTATCAGTATCAAAACTCAAGTCTTTGAGATTTTTTGCTAAATCCTCTTCAGGGAACTGTTGCAAAACGTGTTTGTTATTAGAAGCCACTTTATGAAGTCTAAGTTGGTCACCAGAGAGTAATTCGTCTTAAGTATGCTTGATCAAATTGACAGCAGTGTCCACGTCTTCACAAGAAACCAATCCGTCACCAACATAAAAATTTCTTTCCACAAAATCTCGAACATCCGAACGAGCATTTTTCACTGATTTTCTTAATCCATATGTGGCAACTGAAGGTGAGGGGCTGTTCCCAAATACATGTACTGTCATACAATAATCTACTAATGGTTTTGTGAGGTCATTATCAGCGTGCCATATAAAACGTAGGAAGTCTCGATGGTTGTCCGTGACCTTGAAGTTATAGAACATTTGCTGTATGTCAGCAGTCACTGCAACAACTTCTTTTCGAAATCGGAGAAGAATACCCAACAAACTGTTAGTGAGATCTGGACCTTTCAACAGTACCTTGTTCAACGAATTGCCATTGTATACAGCTGATGCATGAAACACAACTCTGATGCTGTCTGGTTTCTTTGGGTGGTAAACTGCAAACATCGGTAAGTACCAACATTCCTGAGATGCCGACAAGGGCTGTGTAAGTTTTCGATTATTTTGGCCATGAATTGTTTCACATGTTCTTGTTTTGATGTATTAAATTTCAAGTTGTTATGAAATGACTTTGCACTCTTCATCGCAAGTTGCCTGTTGTTCTCCAGAGTCGGTCGCTTATCACGAAATGGTAACGGTGCAATCCATCTGTCATCTGAGTCCTTTACCATTCCAGCATCCATTATCTTAAGAAAGGCATCATCTTCGATCGACGCACCAATCAGTTCGTCTTGGTCAGTAGTTTTAAATATGTGCGAGTCTACCTGCAAGATGTTTTGGAATGGCTTCAAAAATGTGGTTCTATCGTCTGACAAAATACTTGTCTTGTTTACTGTAACTTGAAGATTCCGATCTGGAGGATGAATTTTGCCCAAACAAGCTTCTCCAATGATGGTCCACCCAAGGGGAGGTTTCTGTCCATACGGTACATATTCCTTGCTCGCACGTTGGTCTAAAACGTGGTGTGCTGCTACTAAATATCCCCCTATCAGTAGATCAATCTGGAAGTTTTCATCAATTTCAGGGATTCATGTTGCAATACTTGCTAAAAGAGGATAGCTTGAAGCAATGTGAGGAAACGGTATCTCATGCCTGTTGTTAGGAATATCGTTGCATTCAATCAAAGTTGGTAGTTTCAGAATACAAGACCCATCTAGTGACTCAACCGTGTAATTAGAGGCAAAACGACCAGACGTTGTGAACTTTCCAGTACAGGACGATAGAATATACTCATTGTCTGGGCCATCTTCTCCAAATATGTGGAAAAAGTTTGAAGTTGCTAAGGACCGATTGCTCTGATCATCAATCAACGCATACAATTTTCTTGCCTGGTCCGGTCTTTCGTCTGGATATACTTTAACAAGTAGTATCTTTGAGCAAGACTTGCTTACTACAGATGCCGTTCCACATACTTGAGTACATTTACTGTCTATTTCAGAATTACATTTCTCCCCCTCATGCTTTCCCGAAGCTCTAGAGTCTTCTTGCTTGTTCACATGTAAAGCAGTCGGATGTTCACGACTTTGGCATACAGTACATTTTATAAGTTCCTAACAGTCCCGACGCAAATGCTTTTTCTGACCACAACATCTGAAGCACCGACCATTCTTTTTCAAAAATTCTCTCCTCTCTGCCAACGTCTTTGTCCTAAAACTCCGACATTCATTTAACAAATGGTTAGTTCCATGAAATGGACACACAATAGGATTGTCGGATTTGTGCTTATTTACTACTTCGTTGTCTCCAGATTTCGTATCTGTTGCTTCTGTCCTTGCCACTGACAATTGTACTGGTTTTGCTTGCCCTTGAGATCGCTGAAGTGTTCTTGAACTGGAATTTTTTGGCATAGTTGAGTCCTCATAAAAAAAACTTCGGTCATTTTTCATTTTAGCTATTCGTTGAAGAAACTTGGAGAATATTTCAAATGGTGGGTAAGCTGTGTTGTGTTCGGTTTTGTAACGAGTTGCTTCTGTTGTCCATTTTTCTTGAATGTAAAAGGGTAGTTTGGACATAATCTGATTCACTCCAGCTGATGAATCATATACACTGAGGAGGGTCTTGTAGGTGGGATTTTCCTTAGTAGATTCAATTTCTGACACAATGTCTACAAGTTCAAATAATCTTTTATTTTCCTTGTTGCTTATCCTCTGAAAATTGTTTAATTTCTTTCTTAGAGGTCCTTCAACTATCTCGGGACTCCCAAAACGATCATCGAGTCTACTCCAGATTCTTATGACCCCTTGGTCTGGACTAGCAGCATTAGCTGCTCGAATACTCAGTGCTTGTTTGGAACTTTCAGGTCCTAACCACTTGACCAAAAGATCAATTTCTTCTGCTGGTGTAACATCTAATTCACGCATGACATTCTGGAAGCTAGCTTTCCATGCAAGAAAATATCCTGGAGAATCATCATATCTACATAGCCGAGATAGAAGGAGATCCTTTTTCATCATAAACTGAGTAAGCTGTCTACACACATCAGTCTGTGATGGTCCATTGAATGTTCTGTTGGATGTGGGATAAAATTCAGGAGCATTTACATTCAAATTTTCTCGTACAAAGTTATTGTTGTTATCGTCCTGTTGAAGTATAAATTCAGCTGTTCTGTTTTCTCGAACACTATCCATTTGAACTGAATTCAAGGAATCTACATCACTGCATACTTCACTTAGTGCCCTGAGCTCTCCTTCAGATTCCTCTACTTCACGTTTCACAGTCAGGATCTTTAGATTAGCTTGGATTGAAGCTTGTTCTTTAATTAACTCTGCCTCTTCCTGTGCATACTTTGCTTTAACTTTAGCTGCTTCAAGTTTTATCTTTTGTTTCAAACATATAGAGCTTGAGCTTGTCGAACATGATCTCTGTGATCTTTGCCGTGTTTCTTTCTGAGAAATTGGAGGATCTTTAAATTATTCTGGAGGTTCAACAGCTTCTACCTTTGGTCCCTTGAATGATTCAAAGTTTGATAATTCCAGTTGAGAAATTTGTTGTTTCAGAGTCACTTTCTTATCCTTGGTGATCACATCATGATCCAACTGAATAATGCCTTCCAATTGTTTCAAGATTTTAAGTACTTTCACTTCTGTGGCTATTGCAATAACTTTGTGTGATAATAACTTTCTGTCAGCTTCGCTTGTTCTTTGAGCACACAGATACTCATAAAATTGGAAAGAAACATCCTTAAAAGCTACAAAATGCTTTTGTATTTCGTTTATGTAATGACTTGCAAGGCTTCCCTCCAAAACTGTTTGATCACTGATATCTTGTAAAATGATGTCAATATATATTTGTTCAATGCGAAGTTTTCCTGTAAAACCTTTAACTTCTGTTTCAAATGCCTGCTGTCCAACGTCCGTAAGTTGACGAGCATTCCGTAAGGTTGAACGGTGATCATCCATGCTGAGTGAAGTTCGATTATAGTGCCAGGTTTTGTACTATAATGGAATGCGAACAACCAGAGTAGTTCATTCCTTTAATAGACCTCCAGGAAGGGTACGAAACTGCAAAATACAAAGATAAACTCTAATATAACATGTATAAGAACAATGAAGTTGACATTAGAAGTAATATTCCAAAAACATACAGATCGTAACAATATTGCCTTCCATAGTTATATTAGAGACATTTACACATTGTTGAAAAACATAATGATATCAAAACACCAATAATAATTACTTGAAAATGTGTCACAAATGCACATCGTACACAGTGGAATTTGGGAAATCCGTACCCTACAAATTATGACTCCAATGGCTTTCCGTAGAAAAAATATTTTAACAGAATACCACATCCAAATTAAAAGTAGACATTTATAGAGTCAATACAGGCCAAACTTGGGAGAATAAACATTACATCAAACCATAAAGATAGATACGTTGACATAAAATGCAGTAAAAGATCACCAAACAGTCGAAAATATACATGACTTATCAACTGTCACTTCAATCGCTCGAAAGGCATAGAGATCTTTAAATATAGATATCATGAATGGATAGAGTTTTCCCGATAATGCTAAAGGTAAACATGTAAACATTAAGAAATAACTCACCCTGTGGCGGGTCGAACAAAGTTGTTTTAAACAAGAGATTTGCCGGGCGACATGTTCAAAACATCCATAACTGTATACTAAAAAAAAAAAGAAGACGGAAACATTTCCAAGTCTGAAATGACACTACACACACGCACACGCATGCACGCACGCACGCACGCACCCCATAGCCTGCTTTGAAAAGAAAATAATGTGATTGGGGGAGACTTAGTCTGTTGCTTTCATTACGTAATTTCGAGGTTCGCTGATTTAACTGATAATGAAATACAGACTTAATTAGATGAAAAGCTAAACAGAAACATGAAAAATATAATCATCAATTAGAATAGTGGTTGATGTTTTCTTTTAAAACTGAAGGACGCAGTGACAGATGTACGCAATCACGCTATCCTGTTCAAAGTTCCAAGTCAACAAACCATGTTCGTTGAGAGAAAAAACTACATATAAGAAAGTGTATAACAAAACAGTTATAGACTGTGTACTCGGACAACAGCTGTTTGTTTGAACCTCGAACGGATTTGTTGCCCTCAGCCTACGGTTTTGGGCAAAGATCCGTCGTCGGGTCAAACAAAACATCTGTTGTCATCCAAGCCAGTCAAAAACTGTATAATATTCTTGAAAGAAGTACACTTTGCGGTCTAATATATGAATTGAAATAAGTAGGCCTACACACCAATAGGGTTTTATAACAGCATTATGGCTCTTGATTGTTCGTAAATTGATTACACGTACCACAAACTTACCCACATGACGTTGTCGAAGAGTTAAGGCTTTAATGCACGTTTAATTCAGGAATCGATTTAATTGCTACAATCTGTCCTCACTGTGTCCATCAGAGACATTGTGAAAGAACCACGTGTGTGTAGCCAATAGATATTGAACAGACTATTGCTCGGTAAACAATTCGTAAACTGTTGACCGGTCAATAGTCGACGAGAGTGAGCGTTGGTTTAACAGTTAAAATGTTGGTTCTAAATCGTATTAGTTTTATATAGGAAAAAAATTAGGTGTATAACAAATAATTATGTTGCATTCTATATACCATGTATGTATCTTGCTCTCTAAACCTGCATGGATAGATTGATTGTATATTGTTCTAATTCTACATGGATTGATTGTATATTGTTTGACGTCCCTTTCGAGGATTGTTCACTCATATGCAAATGTCACCATTGCCGATGAAGGGCGGCAAAAATTAAACCTATGCTTGGCGCTTACGGCCTTTGAGCAGGGAAAGATCTTTATCGTGCCGCACCTGCTGTGACGCAGGGCCTCGGCTTTTGCGATCTTCATCTGAAAGATCGCCCTAATTTGTCGCCTGTTACGAAAAGTATTGGGAACTAAATACCTATTCTACATGTAACCCGAATCCCCACGGGACAAACCTGCATGGAATATCATATCTAATTTCGTGCAGATAATCAAAGAAACACTATCCTCGTGTCATTATATTGTTCTTATAATATTTTCAATAATATAATTTTAGGTTATTGTGATCTTACATTTTGGAGCAAAGGTGAGGGTAGAAATGCCGATTATAAAAAACATTTTTGGAATGTGCCACCACACGAACACATGCTGAGGGAACTAGGGATAAAGATATGCGGGAAGACTGGGAAGGAATTGGACAGTTGGAAGAAAGAACATGAAAGGGATTACATTTCTTTTTTATCCGATTTTGAAGATCTTCAAAATAAAATGAATGCAAACGCAGACGACAAAAAGTTTGTTTTTGAAGCAACTATTCCAGATAGTTTACGTACATTTCTACGTGGAACTACCAGTGAGAATATCAATCGCCACACTAATGAAATCCGTGGAATCACAACCATAGACAGTGGATGTAAGATTGATATTAAGCATAAGTTCTTTGAAGATTGCTTCGCGTCGATCAAAAAAAAAGTATGGGAGGAGATAGAAGATGCTGGTGAAGCTTTAGGAAAAGTTAATTGTGTAGTAATGACCGGTACTTACTCACATATGGAATTAGTGCGACGGGAAGCTGAAGAGAAGTGGTTTAAAGACAAGCCAATAACAGTTGTTATTCCAGAAAATACGCAAGTCTTTGCCATGGGAGGAGCATACTATGTTTACAGCAAGGTAAAGAATCAACTTCACCATCTGAGTGAAAAGCACAATGATTGAGTTGCGTAAAAGATATCATTCGGAAATATAATTTTCTGCTTGAAAACCCAGAACATGTTCGTTTGTTGTTTTACTACAGTGTATGCAAAACGTTTGAATTTCATTTCTTTATTCCACATTTCCTCAATAGATGCATATTTTAAAAGGAGCATATATTGTATATGTCTATGACACATATTGTTTTTATTTAACCATTTTGCAGATCATACGTATAATTTGATATTTCAAAAACAATGTCACTTGATCATCCACAGTATTTTGCTTCATGTTTGTTTTTATCTCGCAATGTATTCATAGTTTTTGGATCAACCCTTGAGGTGTTGTCAAATTAACTGTTTCATATCATAATCATGTTGGAATGTAATCATTATTAGTACTTAGAATTTTTTTTATTTTATTAAGAGTACTTATCCCTGGTTTTCTTTACTCTATTATGCGCAATATTAGGAAAGATATCACCATTGAATAGAGTGATTTCTTATATTGCTATTGTCTATTGTAAATCAATTGACATTTGCATAAAGAAAAAATAGTTGGTACATGTATTAATTGGACATATGCCGAATACAGTTCTGATATTTGTATGAGGCATATGTCGTACTTAGAAATTGCTTTTTGATTTACCTGAGACAGTACGATATCATAACAAAAGACAAAAGTGTTAATGACCATTGAAGCAATTCTTTCAAGAATGCCGTCTTGAATGAAAACTGCTCATTAGCACCCAGTATGTTAGAAATCAGCTACTTAGAACATATCCACATTTGTTGATTTACCTGAGAGAGTCTGATATTACAGCAAAAGAGTGCCGGCTTGAATGGAAACTGTTCAGTATGTTAGAAATCAGCTACGTTGTAGTAGATAGTGAGAGTTATTAGATCGGTTTAAAATGGAGAGTGGGGTTGAACTATTTCTGGCGCAAAACACATATAAATCTGAAAGCTACGATTACGATATCAACAATCTCGTAAAGGATATTCTAGGAATGGAGAACTTTAATTCAAGTTTTGAAGACATTAAAAAAATGCAGGCATAATGGAAAATTCTCAGAGACTGATATGAATAACCTAATCAAGGATGCTGTTCCGCAGAACACTGAAAGGAAATTCAGATGGGCTGTTAATATATTTACAGAATAGACTAAAACAAGAAACATTAAAGAAACTATTTTGTCTATGGGCAATGCAGCCTGAAATAAATTGCAGTTTCAAAACTGAAGTAAGAAACAGAGCTGGCTGTCATTACTGATCAAACACTCTGTACGAGATCATAATTTCAATCCAGCATGCACTTTCTGCATCAAAATGGCAAATTTGTAAGCTTTCTCGATGACAACGAATTAATGAAACTGAGGTAAGTATTGGATGCGAGAATGAAAGAAGTGGCTAAAACGGGATAAGGTTGTTCCAGTAGCTTCATGTGATGCTGTTTCTTCTTGTTCATGTGATACTGTTTCTACTTCGATGGAAATATCTACTGTGAGAAATGTATGTGTAAAGGCTGCATAAAAAAGTGTTACCGTTAACATTAATTTCTAATTACAATCATAAATGCAATATTTATAAAAGACTATATTTCTAATGCAAATTCTGTTTAATTGGAAAAGACTTTATCATGCACAATAATCTGTTTCAAAGTAAATGTGTGTAAATATATATGATAAAACCTTCCTGCTTGTCAAATAATTACATTTGCATTTCTTTTGTTCAAGTAACAGTCCAGTTTTGAAGGATACCAGCACTGAGACAGTCTGGTATTTCACTTAATATCGAACTACTCACTAATATCAGTCTGTCACAGGTAACTTTTCAGACTGCAAGAACATATGAATGACATGACAGCAATGTTTTAATATGTATTAAGGAAAAAGTAAATGTGCATCATAGTGCAGTTCCTTTATGATTTTGAATTGGTTTCCTCACCAGTGTGAGATTGTTAGTATATAATTTGATCTCTCTACCAGAGTGTTATTTTTAGTGTACACCAGAAGTACTTATAACAATATGGAATGTCCGTTTTACACTGAAAGAAAAGCAATTAGAGCCGTTCTAGAGGACTTTTGCAAGAAGGGCTGATTTTACAGTCAACAGCTGACTTTGACACAGGCATAAAATACGGAAACCTTTTCGTGACACATCTGTACATACATGGATAAGTGATGAACCTACATGTATGCATTGTACAGAAATGTTAGTTGTCCAAAGAGTACCGAGATATCCCGGTTCATTTCCATACTCGTACTGTTTCTGGAACAATAAAGTCTATATGACCTAATATCGCCATATATTTCTCCTGCATCCCCGCTCCCGTGTAGATCCGGGTTAGAATATGTCCTCAGTATCCCTTGCTTGTCGTAAAAGGCGACTAAATAGAGCAGTCCTTCGGATAAGACCGCAAAACCGAGGTCCCGTGTCAGAGCAGATGTGGCATGATAAAGATCCCTCCTACTGAAAGGCCATAAGCGCCGAGCATAGGCCGAAATTTTACAGCCCTTCACCGGCAGTGGTGACGTCTCCATATAAGTGAAATATTCTCGATATTGTTAAACAATATTCAATCAATCCTGCACCCCCGGAGCCTTAAGGTTGAAGTAAAAATTCATCAAAGTTAAAGCATCATCCTTATAACCTCACAGGGCTCACGGCAGGTGTGACCGGTCGACAGGGGATGCTTACTCCACCTAGGCACCCCCTCTCACCTATGGTGTATCCAGGTGTTCGGGTTTGCCCAACTATCTGTTTTGTATTGCTTATAGGAGATATGATATTGATCACTGTTCGTTATCTTCACCTTTCATCTGTAAGAAAAAAAACTAAATGCATAGATCTAGGCCTCTACCGAAATTGTAAATTTTATGATCTCCGGCGTAGACGTACTGATTCCAAGGTGGGGCCAAACTTGGGATATATAATGTTTATGTGTAAACCATTTTTGAATGTTATTGATAGTATAGATCTTCTTTAATGCTTTGCTGTTAGTTAGAAATTAAAAAAAAAATAATTCCAGTTCCATCCCCGCTAAGTTCTATTTTTATATGGCAGTATTGAAAAGATTAATCGGGGACGTGGACAGAGTGATGGCTTTCATAACGTACTAGGATTAGTTTTCAATATTTACTTCCAATATTCGTGTTTATTATAAATGAAGACCGAATACGTACTTCATATTGGATAGAATAAATAGATATAAAATTCAACGGTGTTTGAATTGACTGCTACGTAACATGGCTATATCTAAAAACGAAATCATTTGAAGTTGCGAGTTTTCAGTTCACACGGGGATCTGATAAATGTTTGAACAAAAATATACTTGAGAAATATGCTAGGAATATTTTGATATTATGATGAAAGATACAGTAGCATGTGTGCCGTAAATCGAAGATTCTTATAAGGGGTGGATCTGTAGCTCTCTGGTATGACGAAATATTTTACAAGAGAGCTATAGATCTGCATTTAGTGCAGATGTATATGTAATTCCGAATTGTCGGTACGCTTAGCATGCACTGTGTTGTATCTGTGTGTGTTTGATTAAATAAACCTGTATAACGACTTCATGCTTTTTTTTTATGATAAAAGAAAACGTAATGCTCTTGCATAATAAACTTACATGTTCATTCGATTTATCATGTGATGACTTTTTGTAAAGTTTGGATGCGAATCAATTTATCTGTGCGAGTTGGGATTTTACACCTACAATGTATGTATGCATGCAAAAATGAAATGATTGTTTTTATTGTTTGATAATTGTCAGATAAATGAAAGTTCAGGTGGTTTAAAACCTAACAGGCTTTAATAATTACTAATAATGTTGTAACGTACAGTGATCTGAACACGCTCACCGTTGCTTAGAGAAATACTACCATGGACCTAGAAACGCTACATGTAGCTCTCTAGCAAAGCAGTAGAAATTCCTTACAAACTGTTCGCTACACTTCCTACGCTCAGAAAAGCTTCGTTCCGAAGTTAAGCATGGATCTTCTCTGATTGTTTGGCACCTCTTCGGCAAATGCATCCACCGTTCATGACGAAAACCACCGTCGTCCCCGGACGAAACCTCGTCCGTACATGGATACAAAGTCCCAGAGATACTCTATCTGAAGCAAGTCTCCCACCAAACATCAGTCACTACCCTGTCACGATTTTGTAACGTGCAGTGGTTTGAACACGCTCGCCTTTGCTTTTGCGTGATCAAAAGAAATCACCAAAAAGAAAAAAAGATAGCCCAAGAGCGAGGCAGTAGAAGTTCCCTGTATAAATGCTAACACGTCGATATTACATTATTGTGCTTCCATACCATACGCAGCTTTAAATGTCTAAGTCAGCCGTTGATTGTGAAAGTAAGCCCTTCTCGTAAAAGTCCAATAGGACCTTGTTTAAAATCATATGTATTTCACTATCATATTCATTCTAAATTTTGTTTTAAAATCATAGAATACAGAGTAATTAAACAGATATATATGTATAATTTGCGTTATGTTTTACTTAAACGAACACAAATTATTTACTATCATACCAACCCACGTGTTAAGTTAATGCAGTTCGTGTATGCTCACGCTTCAACAAGAAACAAAGGTCGTACAGAAAAAAAGATGCAAGAAATTACATAGATGTATTGAATTCCTATTTTTCCCCATTTTTTAAAATACATTTTCTTGAAGATAGCCATATTTGGCCTTTTCATACTTCCATCCACAGAGTTTTAAAAAAACAACAACAACACGTATCTGTAATTCCATGACTAGCAGCAGCTATACCTAATCAGTTTTAGACACATTTGATATCCCAGTCAATGGGTCGGATGAATATAAGTTACCGTACCTATACTGAATTCCTAAACTTCATAAAAACCCTTACAAACAAAGATACATTGCTGGATCCAGTAAATGTTCTACCAAGACTCTATCTTAAGGAGAAACTTAAAACATACTGTGCCACTACATATGCCAGAAGTGATATAAATCACATGCGGATTCTAAAACATTCTAAAGAACTTTTATTGAGTTTTAGAACGAAAAACTTTTTCTCAAATCAACAACATCAAAACGTATGACTGTTCAATACTTTACACTACCATTCCTCGCGATTGATTAAAGACTAGACTTTTTGACATCATATACAGTTACTTCTTCACCAAAAATGGGAAACGGAAATATTCCTATCTAGTGATCAGTCATCCAAAAATTACTTTGTTAAACACCACTCTAATACCACGCACAAGTACACTGAAGTTGAAATAAAATATATACGTATAGTCAGTTTTAAATCGAGATAAACAACTGACAAACAGGTTGATGGTACAGGGGTTTCAAGAGTCTCGATTGAAGTAAGCATTTCGCAAATTATATGGTCGTTATAACGATCTAGTTCGTCAATACAACCTATCATTGGGTCAAATGCCGTCTGACGTGTTTCATACCGATTGTTAAGCCGTTCTTGGCACACTAATTTTAACTGCGGATAACCCCGTTTACCTGATCAGGAAATAGGGCTCACGGCGGGTGTGACCAGTCAAGAGGGAATGCTTACTCTTCCTGGGCACCTGATCCCACCTCTGGTGTGTCCAGGGGTCCGTGTTTGCCCAACTGTCAATTTTGTATTGCTTATAGGAGTTATGAGATTGATCACTGCTCGTTATCTTCACCTTGCATGCTAGAGTTCCTCATTAACAATATCTTCGTGCTATTTGTGATCAGGTCTTCGAACAGTGTGTTGGAATGCCGATGGGCACGACTTGTGCTCCTTTGTTAGTTGACCTGTTTTCATATTCATATGAAGCAGAATCCTATTAAAAACTTGTACATGAGATGAAAACAAATATCTTTCTATGGCCTTCAATTTTGAGATTTAGATATATCGACGACGGTTTGTCTGTTGACAATGCTAATGTTAATTCATTTGTCGATTCTGTATATCCCTATGAGCTCGAAATAAATAAAACACAACGGAGTCGTTCACTTCTGCTTCATACTTAGATATTTTATTGAAAATACATATTAACGGCAAACTAACAACTTTATGATAAACTGGTTGATATTAGCTTCACCAACTTCCCCTACCTATGTTGCAATATTCCATTGTCACCTGCATAATTATGGTGTTTGCATTACTCAACTCATTCAATACGCAAGAGCTTGTTCTAGGTATAATAAGTGTTTAAATCGAGGCAAACTACTGACAAAGAAGTATAGGGGTTTTTGACAATCTCGTTAAGTCATCATTTCGCAAATTCTATGGTCGTTAGAACAATCTGGTATGCCAATAAAACCTATCATTGGGTCAAATGCTGTCTGACGTGTTTCCTACCGATTGTTACACTAATTGTGAGTACGGATGACTCCGTTTACCTGATCAATATATAAAGCGCATGGTGAGTGTAACCGGTCGACAGGGGATGCTTACTCCTCCTAGGCACCTGATACCACCCCTGATGTATCCAGGGTTCCGTGCTTGTCCAGTTCTCTATTTTGTATTGCTTATAGGGGTTATGAGGTTGGTTACTGTTCGTTATGTTCACCTTTCATATCAAGGATTTATAATGATTAAAATTACTTGTGTCCCTAAAATTCTGTGGGAAGCTATTTCATAGTACTGCTGGAGCATAGCTATAAGATTTCTTACTGTACTGTGATGTTTTGACGGATGAAGTCTGTACAATATTGGTATAACAAAATTATATTTATTCTCGTAGATCTTGACTAAAGCATGGTAGAACAATGTCATTTTTCATTTTTAAAGCTTCTTAAGCCATAGATAGGAATCTTTTTAAATGTATGGAGGGGCCTCCGTTGCCGAGTGGTTAGAGCATCGCGCTCAAAATCACACCGCCTCTCACCTCTGTAGGCGCGGGTTCGAATCCCGCTCCCGCTGGTAAGTGAGAGAGTTTCCCAGTTTATTTTCGGAAGGTCAGTGGTAACTTCCCAGGTATCTGGGTTCTCTCTTCCACCAATAAAAAATGGGCGCCACCATATAACTGAAGAATTCTTGATTGTGGCGGAAACCATCAATCAACTAATCAATCAATACATGTAAGGATGATGTGTTCGCTTTCTCTAAATAAATCCTCATAATATACAAATCTAAAAGTTTTTTTTTCTTTTTTTCATTTTTTTTTTTATCTTACTAGTGTCTGACTCCGTACAAAATTGCCAGAAAACAGTGGATAAAAATTTAATTTTGACAAGATAAATCAACGGATAACCGGTTACGCTTATTGAGATGTTTGCCTATTCTTTTCGTAATATTGAACTGTTGTACTGCCTTTCTATATATATTTGAAATGTATATACCAAATGTTAAAAGAAAGGCAATATCAATACGAAGTAATTCAAATGTGTCTCCAAGGTATACATTGACACCTTGGCTAAAAAAAACCTGGTTGTTTGTCATGAATTTTTCTTCCAACACGCATTGATTGAAACTTGTCAGGATTTGCTTGCATACAGTTAAAATGAAGCCATTTTATAAGTGCGTTGCTATTCTTAACCAGACATTAAATCATAAAACCAGAACAGGGCTAGTCATAGATAGTGAATTGTCATCGGTACAATTTTATAAGGTTCCATGTTCAACAGTATAGAAGATATCATTACAAATGTTGAATAGAATAGGTCAGCGTGCACTCCTTTTGGGTACTATGTTGCTAATGTTTTTCCAACTGTTAAAAACCTGACCTATCTTGACTTGTTTTCTGTTTGTAAGGCAAATGGATAAAAGATTAACAGATTTTGGGATAATTTAGGAGAATGTTATAAGGCAAGCAATCGAGGGCCTATAACAAGTATATTTGATTAACTGCTGAGTAGTTATTTTTGTCTAGACCTTCTCTCCAACCTTCCAAATTGCTAATTAAAATAATTTGGCATCCGTGACATTTTGTAAATGCACCTAAAAACTTGTAAAATACTGTCAAAATACGCTCATAATTGTTCACAAATTGTTTTCTCAATTTTGTTTTACACATTTCTTAAAACACTGACAGGTTTGTAATTGTTTTCTAAGGGGGTGTAACCTTTTCCTCCTTTAGTTGGTCAGGAAAAATACCCGTTGTTAGCGTTGTATTTACTAGAGAAGTTAAAAGAGGAACAACTGATTTGCGACCTGCTTTTCAAACTTTTGCAGACAGCTTGTCAACACCTGTAGATTAATTAGTATAAATAGTCTGGTTGTGGTTTATGCGAGCACAACGAATGAGACAAGAGTCGTTCGCTGATTAAGAAAGAGAATTAGAGCTTCAAAGAATATTCAACATCAGCAAAAAAAAAACAAACAAACTCCCATGATCAAACGATCGCCCAAGATAGAACTATAGTTGTGGCGTCACTGTCTTTGGCGATATAATCTAACTGAGGTGGCTGTTTTTACCATAAAAAATACAAACCTCTAATTGAACATTTTCTGCTTTTCTGGAATGGCTGAACCGATTTTTATATAAACCGTTAATATGTGAGAGAAAGGGAACTGTAGTTGTGACTTTCCTCCTTAGTGCTTGAGATATGTGACCAAAATCACCAAAATTAATGTCATCTTTAAAAATATTCATTACTCCTGGACATGAAGCTATTAACATGATTATAATGAACTGTGAACTCTACTGAGAATGAATCCTAGGCTGAAGTTCGTCATAACCTAAAACGAATTACATTATATCTTAGAACATATCTTGGACATCAAAATGTCGAACTGTTGGTATAATTATAATGAACTATGATCTGTATACTCAATCTGTGAAAATCATGATCTCTAGATTAGGGATCATGCCTCAGAACATACTTTAAAAATACACCATATTTTAGTCTTCTTTACTTCTGGGCATGAAGGAGACAAACCTTGGTATGTTTATAGCGAGCACTGAACCCTCTACAAAAACTGGGTCCAGGCTCAAGGCTTGGTTTGAGTTGGCTATACATTGAAAATACATTATATTGTAGAAAATCTTCTAGACATCAAGCAATGGTATTCCTACAATAAACTAACAATATCTATATATACTCTCTCTAATACATAGGAATTGACTCTACATAACCAGTACCTATCAATATATGCTAACTCTTAAACAGAAGGACCTGCTAATATAACAATAGTGTTTTGGTTTTTGTAGAAAGCAAGATGGGATGCAAGAATTATGAGATTGACCACTGTTCGTTTTCTTCACTTTTCTTAAAAAAGTAATACAATGATTCTTAAAGGACACAACGCATGTTTCTAATTTTCCCCCCCATTTTTTCAGCAAAATTAACTCTTTTTATGCATAAAACTACTTTAAATGTGTTTTAAATGAAATATTTTGCGTGGTTTTCGAGTTTGAAAGCGATGAAATTAAAATCTTGTGATATGCATATTTTCTTTCGCTAGTTACGTGCCATTATGTGTGACATCATATGCGCCCTCGGGTTTGAAAACATCTATTAGCCATGTAATCAACAGATTAGATTTAATCGACAAAAAAAATATCACGTTAACGGCTTGTAAATAACAATGCATTAAGATGTTTTGTGCCGTACTCGGGTGTACTAGTTGTCGGTAGAAAGGATTTAGACTGAGTATTTTTCAATTTTTCGAAGGAAGGTATGAAAGAAAAGACGTGGATAATTTTTTTGTTGGAGCAAGAACTTTATCTTTAAAAAAATCACACCCAGGCACCTTTTCAAAAACTGCTTAGACAGAGACCCTGATAAACTGCGAGAAAATGTATATATCGAAGCTATAAGCACTGGCAGGCCTATAGCATACATTCTGTTTTGCTCTTCAAAATCAATACACACTCGGATCAACTGACCTTCACCTTGTAACAACACACACACACACACACACACACACACACACACACACACACACACACACACATATATATATATATATATATATATATATATATAGACGATACAAATTAAACTTCTTCCAACTGGTAAATTTACAATAAATAAATAAATAAATATACAAAATAATTGAAATTTTAATTATACAAATAATAGAATATTTTATTTCCTAACTTTAAATTGAATTATAAATTTATTTCCTTATTGAACTCGTAGCATCTTGAGTGCGTCAGTAGGCTATATCGCCGTGCTCCCACTTCGTACTTCCTTAAGACGTGCAGATCACAATTCAAACATAGTAATAAGATTGCTTTATCAAAATAAAATAACATGATTTCCATTTTAAATTTGAATATTTTCTATTCACTTGTGTGTGTTGTCTTTTTCTTTCCCTCCGAAATGCACGCGTGACAATAGCTTGGCAGATGACCTAGTTGTCAACAATTTAACGTATCATAATTTGTCTAATCCAAAAAATAAATAATGATTGCACTGTTTATTTTAGAAAAACAGCGCCAATTACAGATGTATAAAGGAATAACATCACCAAACAGTTTGCAGACAGCAACTCATATAAACATTATTTACTCACAATATTGGCGATTTCATACACGCTTTACTCGCTATATTTGAGTATTTACGTCGTTATACGTGTGCACTGGTAGCCAACACATATAAAACTCGGACAACTTGTCAACATCGATTTAAATGTTGCCCATGGTAGATAAATTAGGCACCTAAAAGTTGAATTTTTAATAATATCTTGCAGTACTTTCACAATCCGAAGGGCGCATGTAACGTCACTGTACCACGTGATTACCTACCTATTTAACTTGACTTTTTGAAATCGGGGCTTAGATTTTAGTCGGTATTGTGGTTCATCATCGCAAAATTTCGGCGAACGAACTACTAGAATTAATTACTGTAAGCATAAAGAAAACGAAATGTATGTAATGTTGTATACTTTGAAAACATGAGATATTTCCTTTAAGCTACAAAAATTGCATATTCATATGAACGTTAAGGTCCATGGGCCTTTGCTTAAGGAAATAATGTAGCGTTAACAACTGTAGAAACCAAAACAGACGAGGTGCAACATAGTGTAAACTCGAATGTACAACTAGACTACACATGAATGCTGAAATATTTAATCATTGTGCTAAAAATAAGGAGTCTGTACCATAATAATTTTCTCTTTAAAATACGTCTATACCTTTCATGTGGAATTTCCATAAATCTTTAAAGATCGTTTTAATCTCATTGTGCTTTCTTTATTGAACGATGTTAAACGCCTCCTGTTATGACGAATAAAAGTATTCAATTACATGTCCACCATTGATGTTTCCTGCATTCACAATAGCAAACGGAATATTTCAGCGACTGAAAAGGCACTGACACAAAAACAAATGATTAATAATAAATGTCGGCATATTACATGCTAATGGTATGCAGTTGAAACAAAGAATAAATTTCAATGTCTTTTAGGATATGGATATCGCATTTGATGAATTTCATAAGATAAATTACAAAACGCATACTGCAATGCCATTTCAAACTATATCGTAATAATGCATTTAAAATTCCGATGTTAAATGTTTGTCAATAGAATTGGTTATTGACATATACAAAGACATCTTGGATATGTGCCATTACCTTTTGCGCAGTTTTTACACCGTTACTCTGTAGACTACGCTCCCACAGATCAGAAATATGGGTAACACCGGAGGTAAATTAAGTCCTGCTGATAGGGAGTTCCAGGGAAACCGATCTGGTTAGTTTATTTCGGTTTTTGTTCTGAGATTCTTTTTTTTTTTTTTGTAAAAAAAAAAAAAAAAATTCTCGGTTTCATAAATTTTGTAAACACTATATTTTGAAGAAATGCGTTTCATCTATCTCTATAGTGATGATGTTGAAAGTTTCACTTTGTTCTTTTGCAAACAAAATATGTGTTTCATTGATTAAGTGATTTTGTAGTCTAGCATTTTTACCAAAAATGTATGAAACTTCAATGTAAATGTTTTGATACAGATAATACAATTTCGTTATCATGTTTTTGTGACAGGATGGAACAAGGCACAGAAAATGAAAATTAAAGTTGGTAGGTGCTCTATAATGTTCTGTTTGCTTTTAGATTACATAAGTTGGGCTTTGTTGAATGTTTGTTCAAAGTGAAAGTGAATCTGATCTAAATCATTGGTATTGTTTTATTTTAAGACGGCAGTCTGAAGGAAATCAGGATGATTGTAGTTGGAAAAATGGGCGTCGGTAAAAGCGCTTTCTGTAACATTCTTCTTGGCTCAGCCAGATTTAGGTCCCAGGATTCTTGGAGTCCTGTGACAACAAATGTTCAAGCAGGTTGTGTGGACAGAGGCAATAGAAACATATTTGTTATTGATACCCCTGGTTTTAGAGATGGCGAGAAAACGAGCGATCAAGAAATTGTGGAAATGGCCGGCCACATCTGTGAACATTTTCTTCGTATATCGCCAGGTTTTCACTGCATAGTTTTGATGTTAAATGCTGACGAGCGCTTCAGTCGTGAAGACAAAGAAATAATCGATGATGTTAAGAAGGTTTTTGGTAATGACGTCATGGATCACATGATACTAGTTTTCACTCGATGCACAAGTGATGATGATTTGAGTAAATTAACAAAAACAACAGATCCCGACTTTAAAAAGTTGCTTGAAGAGGTCAAAGGTCGTGTGTTTGCAATTTTTCGCGACTGTGCAGACTATGAAAAACAAGAACGTGTTAATAGTTTTTGTAAAATGGTGGACGATTTGTGTAAAGATATAGGGGCTCTGTACACAAATGAGATGCTTCTCGAGGCATGGCGGGTAGTAGAGAGCGAGATTAAGACCCCACAGGATAGACTGAAAATCAAGGACCTTCAGAAGAAAATAGACAGTCTACACTTAGTTAGATATTTCTTAAATCTATTTCGATCATGACATTTTGAAACTCTGCTTCATGATTTTAAAGTTCACACAGTAAATATTTCACATAGAATTTGGAATAGTTACTTTTGTTGTAGATATTTTTTTACTGTAGATATTTGCAATAAAATGCTGTGTGCTGCACATTAACACATCAAAAGAGTTTTTGTATATCATTTGTCATAAGAAACATGGAAATTATTAAAGAGAAGCTACGTTTTCATATACCATTAATCCAATTGATTAAAAACGTTTGCGAAAATTAAGAACTGCATGAAAGTAACAAATAGCGTTAAGCGTATGAAATATAGTTTTACTCAGACACCATTAACAAGAGGCCCATGGGCCGCATCGCTCAACTGAGTCACCTTAGCACATATTTAAAGATTTTCCGTATATATTCGAATGTAAAACTTTGATCCCTATTGTTGCCCTAACCTATCCCTGGGGGGCATAATTTTTACAAATTCGCATCTGCACCATGTTAGGAACTTTTCATGTAAATCTAAACTTCTGTGGCCCAATGATTCTTGAGGAGAAGATGTTTAAATATTTTCTCTATATATTTGTATGTGAAACTTTAATCCCCTATTGTGGCCCACTCCTATCCCAGGGGACCATGATTTTAACAAACTTGAATATGTACTATGTCAGGAACCTTTCATGTAAATTTGTTCTTTCCTAGCCCAGTGGCTCTTGAGGAAAATTGCATTGCAATTGGTTGTCGTCCGTCGTCGTGCGACGTGCGTTAACATTGAACATTCTAAACTTCTTGATAACTAACAGTCCAATTTTTTTTTCAAATTTGGCTTGAAGCATCTTTGGGACAATGGGGACATAAATTGCAAATTTCAGGATTCCTGCACCCCTGGGTCTAAGGGGTGGGCTTTAAACGGTCCAAAATTGATCAATTGTCAAAAATCTTCTGAAGAAGAACCGCACAAGTGTAAGAAATACTAAATGTATAGTGATGTAGAGCAGGAAGGCCCCTACCAGAATTGTAAATTGCATAATTTCCGAGGTAGGGATTTTGAACCCATGGTGGGGTCAAACTTGTTATAAAGTGTTTATGTTTAAAACAGTTAATTAACATCTTCTTCAGTGCTATTGATACTGAATTCCCCTTCCAATTTTCCAATTCGTCGTTAAAGAGTTATGGGACTTAGAAATTAAGATAATAATGCTACTTTCTATGGCACGAAATGAGTTGAGATTACTTTTCATAGAATTTATAGGTAATGTTCGGATTAAAAAGAGAGAAAGAGAGTCCTGTAAATGTCGTTACGGGACTCGATAACCTCAAGCTGATTGCGATGGTTTCCATCCATCTGTAGTCAAAATCAGTGTGCTAAGAACGGCCAAACAATCGGTTTGAAACAAGTTGGACAACATCTGACCCAATAATAGGTTGTATTGGCAAATTGGATTGTTATAACGAACCTAGAATTTGCGAAATGTTGATTTTAAACGAGACTGTTGAAACGTTTGCAACATCAACTTGTTTGTCAGTAGTCTACCCCAAATTAAAAACTGACCATACTTAGAACAAGTGAAACGTGTATCAAATCAGTTGAGAAATATAAACACCATATGTAGGTGATAATGAAATATTACTACATAAATATGATAAGTTGACGAAGGAGAAGCTGATATCATCCCGTTTTCGTTAAGTTCAGTTGTTAGTTTACCATTAATATTTTCAATAAAATATCTAAGTACGAAGTAGATGTGGAGGACTCTTAGAATAGGAAGAAAAATACCTTTCGATTTCCCAATTTATCGGTTTGGTACTAAGAAGTAATAGAACTTAAATTTTTCACATTAATTAGATGACAGCACTCTCTAGGACACGTAGTATCTTCTAGTCCATAAAAAGATTAAGGATGCACAGTACACCAACCATGTCGATTCAACTCCCCGACCAGATACCCAGTTCAGTGATAGAGCACCTGCTTGATCTATTCATTGCGGGGCCCTTTCTGACTTGTCCGTCTTCTAGTTACTAACAGTTCTGAATGTACCATTCACCATGATCGCAAACGTCATAGAAAGGAGAGATTGACATTATACTGACACCTGGGGTTCTCTTTGGTCCGCTTTCCGTAATGTCGAGTCGGGTTTGCTTCCACGAAAATGACGATGACTGTAAGAATGAATTGACATAAGACCCCGTTAGCAACAGGCTGAACTGGTTTCCTAACCGACATTTTAGGTACAAATATGTTTTCAAAGTTATCTCATAGGTGGCTGTTGTATGAACGTATAAAAATGAAGGTAGATATTTAACTGACAACAAAAGAGCGCGACAGCTATGCTCTATGAAATGCAAGTCATGACACTTTCCAACTGAGTCTATAGTTAAAGGTTAGATGTGACATGACATATATTACACCTACACACCAACGTTATACATCATCCTACCGGGACAAAATATACCTTTGGATATTGAAGGTATATACCATGAAAATCTCTCTCTCTCTCTCTCTCTCTCTCTCTCTCTCTCTCTCTCTCTCTCTCTCTCTCTCTCTCTCTATATATATATATATATATAATTTAAAAGAATAAAATCCAAAAATATCACATAATAATCAACGATCAGTTTGTCTAGAATGTTTCAGTTTCATAGTAGCGTTGAAAAGTAAACGTTTTTCTTAGTAACGTTGAAAAGTAAACGTTTTTCATAGTAACATAGCGTCCAAGTCCCCCTTGTGCCATTGTCAAACTTAAGACGTAGAATATATAGAGTGATTGCGTCTTCGTCATATTCTCGGCATTTAGCAGTAGAGTCACGGTTCTTTCGGATATATCCTTGAAAATGGATGCCCCGTGTCGTAACAGATGTTGGCACGTTTAAGAATCGGCTATGCATACATGTAGGTCTAAATTTCCGATGCGTTATCTATATTTAGCTCTAAAACTTCATAGTTATTTCGGATTTTAAACATTTCGGTTGAGCATCACTGAAGAGACATTATTTGTCGAAATGCGCATCTGGTACATCAAAATTGGTACCGTATAAGTTTTACATTATAGCTGGTGACGTCTCATTCTCAAGGGGACGGAAAACAAACAAACCAAATATGAAAGAAAAAGTGAGCAAACCCACATACCCCACTTAGGTTGACAATAGTACACATGAATCATATAATGCCTCTGTGGTGTACTGTACTATTTCCACGTATGTAACTAGAAATGTGAACTATGTAAAGTTGTTTTAATTACATGTGGCTTGAAACCGGTTTCAAACAATGTGCACCAAAGTAGTATAGTTTGACCAAACTTCAAGTTCAAAAGGTGCATAACTTATAAAACTATTAAATAAGAATTTCCGGTGAATATCTACATCTACACAACATGTCCATTTCAAATACAAAGTTTCATAAATTTCTGTTCAGAGTTCGCCCAACAAATTATTTGAGTAGTACATCTAATTTTAACCAAACCTCAAATTCAAAGGGGCGTAGCTCCCAGAAAAAACAAACACCGAATGAGTACTGTTCTGAAAATGTACACATCTACACAGTATGTCCTTATTAACTACAAGGTTTAATAAAATTCTGTTGAGCTCTTTCAGAGTTGTGCTGATAATGCTTGTCAAAATATATCATCCACAACTCGTTAATAATAGAATAATTCGCACACAATTAACATTCAGACCTCTAAAGGGATGATTTAATTTCCTATATAGTCAAAACCTCTTTCGGGTATGAATGTTACGAGCTTAAACGAAATGCATTTAAAGGTAGTCAAAACTATTGGTACTTCACACAAAAGTTTGTGATGTCTTTTACGAGTGGGAAATCCTCGAATATGGTGAAAAACTGCTTTTCAAAAGGTGTTGAACAGTCAACTAGGTAAGTGGGGTAATTGTGATCTTTTGTGATACACTGAACCAATTGAAATGCCGTACAGCCATGATTTGTGTAAACAGAATAAGCCCTGGCGTCTTTCCAAAGAACTTAACGTTGTCTTAGTACGGATTTGAAATTCCAAACCAGCGAATAAGCAGACGTGATGGGGAACCAAATTGTAACAGATGAATTACTGGAATGGGAAAGCTCTCCATCCCAATCAGGTAATACCTTTATTTCATGCAATTTATATCGATTTATTAATGATAATGAAAACATGATTGAATATTCAAAATGAGCATGATTATCAAATACTTGTTAGTATGGTTTGGATGACTGTAATTCTAGTTCTTTTGTTAGTAACCGATGTTTTGGATGACCGTAATTCTAGTTCTTTTGAACAGAATGGAAGTGTCTGTATTGCGATACGGTGCATCAACGTTCCGTAAGGTCCTGTGAAAAATGTGGTAGAAAAAGCTGTTGTTGTGAGACAGGTAAAATTACGCATATAGGTTTTGATGTGCTCTTTTTTCATTTTGTTTTTTAATGTCGCAAGAGAATAGACGCTGGCACGCTATTAAATCTTTAATCCTTTTGGCTGAAATCCAGAACACAGATCGTGTCTCTTGTCAATATCGGTAAAATATCTCCTTAGGAAGATTAGCCTTCATTGAAAATTTATACTACACAGAATTGTCATCTTAAAAGTTAACATATGATATGCGCTGCAACTCCCCCTTACGTCATCAATGGTCTTGGCAATTAAAACAAAAAATGTCATTCAATAAAATTACATATCTAAAGTGGCTCATTACACCAATCTAATGGCGCGTTAAAATACCTAGTATGAAGTATGATTTCATCATCGAAAGAGTGATATAAGTTTTCAATCATTATACCCCCGCAACAAGTTGTAGGGGGGGGGGGTATTCTGTAATCGGGTTGTCCGTCTGTCCGTCCGTCCGTCTGTAGACGCAATGGTTTCCGGGCTCTAAAGCATTATCCTTTCCACCTACCGTCACCATATCATATATATGGACTACCGAATGGATGAGAATGTTCCCTATCGATTTTGGGGTCAAAGGTCAAGCGCACTGGACATCGAAGTAGCAATATGGTTTCCGGGCTCTAAAGCGTTATCCTTTCCACCTACAATCACCATCTCATACATACAGACTACTCGTGGGATGAAGATGTTCCCTATCTATTTTGGGGTTAAAAGGTCAAAGGTCACGCGCACTGGACATCGAAGTAGCAATTAACAACACCCTTTTGGGAGATTGGGGTAAGCGGGAGGGGGGGGGGGTATTCTTAGTGAGCATTGCTCACAGTACCTCTTATTTTATTTTATTTTTTTCTTTTATCAAAATGTTCATTTCATAATACATGGATGCATCATAAAAATCACAATGCATATCATACATCAGAAAGTTTCATTTCATTATGCATACATCATAAGAATCGTAATGTATTTTATAATGCATATCATGCATCATAAAAATCATTGCAAAAGTAACCATGTATCAGAAAAATTACAAAAATTCATTTCATAATGCATACATACATCGCAATAATCGTAATTGATTTCATACATCAGAAAAATCATGAATTTCATTTCATAATGCATGTCAAAAATTTATTTCATGTTGCATATCAAAAATTTGTTTCCATAATTATACATATCAATATCAATTTATTTATAGATATATCATATAAAAAGAGATCAATATCTACATATATTGTACAAAGAGTCTCCTATCATATAATAAATGTAATTTTTAATTTAACCAATGTTTTTAGGGACAACGTTTTGTGTAACAAGCTCACATTTTAACTTTAGTCGGAGATTTCTTTCTGATTTGTTTTTCATCCTGCATTTCATCTTATATTTGTACACAATAAACGTAATAAGGGCTAATAAAAGTAAAAACAAAAGGTTTTTTTCTTCTTCAAAACATTGATCTTATATTTTTCAAATATGTGTACAAAATGATCAGCGCGATTTATGCACTCTTTTCTTCCACGTAGATTCAATTCATGTGTTCTCAGCACGGCTTCCGTTTTCAAGCCTCGACTGACAGTAAACTAATAATCGGGGTCAGGTAAAAAGTCTAAAAAATCTTTAAAAATATCTCCTGAACTATTTAAGTATATTTTGTACATACAACGGATGCTTACTCCTCCTAGGCACCGGATCCCACCTCTGGTTTGTCCAGGGATTCGTGTTTGCCCAACTCTCTATTTTGTGTTGCTTATAGGAGTTAGGAAAATGATCACTGCTCGTTATCTTCACCTTTTATGCTAATGGTTAGCATTTCGCTCGTTCCTGATTTCACTTGATATATTTCTAGGACCATAGTTTTAGTCCATGTATGTTTGTATGTTTTGTAGAGTCTTTGGATTTACTTTATTTATAGGAATACCGTAGTATTGATATCTTTATTAAGAATGAATTTGAGAATCGAGCATACATACTTTTAATGTATCTTCAATTATTACAGAAAGTTTTTTGGTCAGTTGTACTTACAATACTTTTAATTGATTTTTCCTTCATAACGTCACACTGCCGGTACATGTAATTGTTTTACCTTTCTGTTGTAGACTCAAGTGATGAAGACACTATCAGTATCGACAGTTTTGTTACACATATCAGTGAGTATCAGGAGTCATACAGGGAGTGTGGATTGAACATATTTCATTAATATGTAAGGTATTGTGATCGGGTACTAGTTTTGTAATTTAGGACAGAATATCCGTAACATAGATTTAAAATGGAATGATTTAGTTTGTGTTCAGAATAATTTTTTATACATTCAAGATAAAAATATAGAAAAAAAAGTTATTTATTTTTCAATTTGAAATACTCCTCCCTATATCGACTTCACTGAAGTGAGTCATTTGTAGGTGTTGTCCTAAAATTGTAGGTATTATTAACAAATAACATAATTAATAATACACCAGTGGATTACCAAAGATTGCTGTGCGAGACGTAACAATAACAATACTGGGAATATCAAACGCATACCCATAATTGGAAAGCAGCAGGTGCGATAATAGCCATTTATACCTCTGAAAACTTTACACAAACTAGCTATCTAATCCTTTTTGGCTTTCATTATTACTCCGTTATATATATATATATATATATATATATATATATATATATATATATGTATATATATATAGTCAACCAGTCACAGTAGCATAAGACTTTCGTTACACATGTAGGAAGTCCTTAGATTCAATTTTCATGTTTAATAAGATCAAAGATGATTTACATTAAAAAGACCAGACGAGCCTTGCTAAATGATATCAATATGTGTATCATTAGGTAGTGCGGATTCTAGTTTATTAGTTTATCGGGTCTTTATGTCAGATTGTGACATCATTATGTCAGATTGTGACATCATTATGTCAGATTGTCACATCATTATGTCAGATTGTCACATCATTATGTCGACTTGTCACATCATTATGTCGACCTGTCACATCATTATGTCGACTTGTCAGATCAGTAAGCTGTTAAGTGGATGACATATTTTCGGTATGAAACATTTGTACGATTTTTACCTGTTTTTTAATTAACAAGTGAACATAATCATCTGACAAGTCGACATACTTATCTGACTAGCGATGGTAGAAATATATCACCATTCAAAAGGAAATCCAATCTATAACCTCTAAATCAAATACTGTGCGAAAATTGATACGGGACATAACCTTAACACTGCATATATGATGATAACAGCACTATTCTTGTTTAAAACGGACTAAAAGATATCACCACCGTTATTACAGATACACAGTTGTTGAAGCATCTTCAGGAGATCAGAATGATAGTTGTTGGCAAAATGGGTGTCGGAAAAAGTGCATTTTGCAACACACTGGCTGGAGAGGGACTTTTTGTGCCAGAGAGGGCATTTCATTCCATTACAAAAGCTGCTCATATGGAAATTACAGAGAGATTTGACCGTGATCTTCTACTCATCGACACTCCTGGCTTCGGAAATAAAGAACGTCGTAAAGAGATAGTGGAGTTCATAGAGGGTGTGGGGGATCTGTTTCTAAGAGTAGCACCAGGATTCCACTGCATAGCCTTCGTTTTAAGTTTTGAGTCTCGTGTCACTCGAGATGACATTCAGTTGCTGGAAGACGTCAAAAGAGTATTAGGAAAGGAAGTTATGGGTCACATGATTCTTGTCTTTACGAGATGCCCCAATCAAATTGCGTTGAAGGAGAAATTAAAGACTGCTACTGGTCCTATTAAGAAAATCTTAGAAGAGGTAGAATATCGAGTATTTGGGGTTGAAAATGAAACGGGCGATCGTGATCAGCTCGCATCCAACTTTTTTCAGATGGTTGATGAGCTGTGTATGACGCGCAAGAGGGTCTATTCAACAGATATGCTTTTGAAAGCCTGGAGCATTGTGAAGGATGAAGTCAAAAGTTCGTCTGATCGAATGAAGATACAAAACGTGCAACAAAAGCTAGAAATTATGGGCTTCTTCCAGTTCTTTGTTTCTGCACTATTAAATCCCATTAAATGATATATCAGATATGGAGAAATAGGGCCCCAAAGAATATTGTAAGATTTGGTACCAATGCTAAAATATTTTGACAAAATGTGGTATATCATATACCACAAACTGGGGTGATGCTAAAACACGGAACGGAAAACGAAACGGAACAGAAAATTTAAAAAATACATGAATTAAAATTTTCGTAACTTGATATAATGTGACATAAATATTATCTTTATGCATGCATTAATTATCATCGATGGACATTAATTGATCTCAATGAAGATAAATATATTCAATTATTTTACGCGGTGTATTAAACTTTTGCTCTCACAATTGAACTTACTTTAAACAATGCTTTATTTACAATTATTGGATTGAACAGACCTAATGAGTATCAACTACAGTATTGCACGCTACCTCATTGATATAAGTAATTCAATGGAAGAGAGCATCCATATCGAAATATCATTTTAAATTGTATTATTATTGTATATTTATTTCATGTGATATGAGTGATGAATCTAAATCCCCTATGTCTGTGCCACAATACTAAATGGAAATACAAAGTGCATACATTCAGCAGTTAGCGCGTACTATACATCTCTAAATCATAATTCATACATGAAAAAGCAGATCTTTTTAAACTTACTTGCAGCATAACCCAGAATTTCTACGTTTTCATGCATTAAGCACCCGTGAAATCACTTGAATTCTAAATTAATCATACAAATCCGATCGGCAAAGTTTAAAATGCTAGGGACAGGTCTCCTTAAAACCCATAGCCCAGGTTAAAGGATCAATTTTGGCCTATTTTCAGAAGTTGGTAATTTTATGCCCTAATACTATATAGGGTGTGTACTTTCTATATATAGTAATTATATCCATGTATTACGTATATTTTTTGTGATATGAAGCAGCAAAGTTGGCATGTTTTGCGAGTGCAAGATTTAACGTTGCGTCTTTAACCTGTGTCTGATGACGTTTTCTCAATTCTTATTCAGAAAAAAAATAGTTCAATATACCTTGTTAATTAATTTGCTTTGGATAATTTTTAAAACGTTATTAACACACACACACAAAATCCTTTCCAATAACATCATACAAATATCATATTCAAAAAACTATTTACAATTAACGTGTATTTGAATTGTGATATGAAGTAGAAAAGTTGTCATGTTTTGCGAGTGCAACCCGTGTCTGATGACGTTTTCTCAATTCTTATACAGAAAAAATAGTTTAATATACCTTGTTAATTAAAATCCTTCGGATAAATTTTATGAATTTGTTGATACACATATACAAAAATTATTTTCAATAGCATTATAGAAATATCATAAACTATCTAAAACTAACGTGTATTTCAATCAATCATGACCATAGCCATCGAAATCCTTGTTTGAAAAGTTAGACTAAAGATGGTTAAATGTGAAGTAATTACGTGTATTCTATTGTAAAAAAAAAAAAACTTTTAATGTTACAAGATTTTTTGTTGCAATGAATATAGTGTGTACACTTTTTTTTTTTTGGAAAATACATTTCAGCTTACTTTTTAGCACTCTCAGCTGAAAATGTAAATAGTGCCTAAAGCACAGTGCATTGTGACGTAAAACAACTTGGCTGTTATATAATCTTAGTATCAAATGTGTGTAATGCGTAATTTTTTCTGGAATTGTCAGATTTTATAATTTCACCATGAGCACAGGGAAGGCGATTGATGAAAGACCATTTTTATTATTAATTGAAGTATTTCGTTTATCACACGCACATACCATCCATCGCCTTGAATGTGCTCATATCATAATATTGACAAATGTAAGTAAAATTTTGAAGTTTTGGCTAAGAAATAGCGATCCATGTAAATTCGGGAACGTATTATTCTACTATGTGACGTTTTGGCGCCATTTTGTTTCTATATTTGAAGAGGGTGTTGCCCCCAAATGACTTCGATAGGTAAAAGTATATCATCTACTTTATTTTTCTTGATTTTACTAGGCCAAATTCATATGCTAAGCGTACCTTCTCCTTTACTAATATGTAAATATAGAGAGCTTCCATTTCTTGTCAAATGGGGAATATATAGCACATATAAGATGATATCTAGTCGTATTTCACAATGACAAACAACTGACTGTGACTCACAAATATAGGATGTTTATCATCAACAATTGAATAATCATATTTCTAAATAGATCGAGAAGAAACTGCTTTTTTCTAAACCTTTAAGGGAATCAGTTTGCCCCCACATCATGATTCAGTCTGCCTTGCGTCAAGAATCATGATTCAGTTTGTCTTACGTTAAGAATTATGCATCTGTTGGGATACTCTTCAAATGAACGCGTTTCAAAAGGCAGCCCACATTTTGGAAAAGACTCTGTCACCTGATCTTTGCTGTCTTCAAGAAATAACTCTGAAGAATTAAAACATATCCGCATGTACGAACTTTCTATCTCAAATGAGATAAACCTTGCATACACAACGGACTCGTTTGCTTTAAAATTCATATATATCAATTTTAGAACATATTACAAGTGTAGAACTAAACTAAAATTCAAGTTGAATGAACTCAATGTCTTAAAATTATCTAGTTCGATTAAAAATAAGTTCGTTTTAAAAAGGCTGTACTTGGGGGAAATTTTTGAGAAGATTATTTTCATCTTTTTCAATGTTGTGTTTAGGGGGATGAAAATCTCTTATTAATTAAGTAGCCTTCTAAATTCGTTCTTAAAATTATCTAGTTCGATTAAAAGTAAGTTCGTTTTAAAAAGGCTGTGTTTGGGGGAAATTTTTGAGAAGATTATTTTCATCCTTTTCAATGTTGTGTTTAGGGGGATGAAAATCTCTTATTAAATTCTGAATTCGTTTTTTTTTTTTACTGTAGCAGTCAGAAGAAAAAAAATAATGAAAGTTTTAAAATACTAGACAAAATTGAAGCTATTTTCAGTGTTTTTGTAAATTTGTGAAACAACATACTGCCACAATCAATGAAAAGGGAGATAAAAATGATAAAGCCGAGAAAAGAGGGGGTGGTGCTAATAGGCGCTTACCTAATATATTTCATAATCTAAATACATAAGTTTATGCTTTAGTGTATCATTAATCTAGAAGTACATGAAACGTTGGAATCTAGCGATGTGTTCCCGCTCTCTCTGTAATTTCTGCTTCCCTTGTTCATAATAAGCCTTTTGATTTAATATAATGCGGATATCGTACAGTGTTTTCCGTTCTGTTCCGTTTTCCGTGCAATGGTCACGCAACACTCCCAAAATGGTGTAAAGTCTTTTGTCTTTGTAAGAATAGGAAAGCTTATTTCATAAATATTTGTTTCTTGCAATTTGTACAGCTAATCGATATTCAGTTTTGTTAAATATTTAATATTTTAAATTAGTGTCAATTCAAAAAACAGAGCGGTTCTATATTTCAGATCATTCAAAATTCATAGAATACACGGGATTATTTTTCTTTTGAATCTATGAAAATTATTACTTTCATTAAAAGATATGTAAAAAAAAAAAAAAAAAAAAAAAACCACCTGCTTTTTGGTTTTTTTTTATATATACCTGTATATAAATTTGTTTAATGTTTGTATATTGTTGTTTTTTATATATACCTGTATATAAATTTGTTTTTTATATATACTTGTATATAAATTTGTTTTTTATATATACCTCTATATAAATTTGTTAAATGTTTGTACATATGTATATTGTTTTACGTCACACTCGTACGTTATTCATATTGAGATCTGAAGTGTCACAAAGCTGTGCATAGCGCAACGCTTGTGTAGGAACAATCGTTACTTATATCATGATGATTTACATTTCAGTTTTCTCTTTAGACAAACATATCGACAACACGATTCTGTCCGTATAGAAGAAAATTGCTCTTATCTTCAAATTATTGTAAAATATTAAATTTACTATTATCATGGAAAGTGTAGACCTTACATTTATACCATTTATTATAATTTGCATGATGTAATACATATGACGATTAGCCTCAATATTTGTTGGTCTTATCATATACTTCCTAGTTGAGAATCTTTCTCACAGTGACGTCATCATCCGTAGTTTGACACTGGCTGTAGCAGTGATTATTCTTGCCGACGTCTATACTGCGATACGTTTTGTGAATTATTATCCGAAACACAAGTGACTTGTTATATACTGAAACCTTAACTACCTATCAGAAACGTCGTAGGTTTGACACTGTCTTCTGGGATCTTTCCCGGGGACATCAGACTGCCAGGCAAGTTCGGAACTTCCTTAACCACGTGACTACTGTGACAGAATATACGTCTTTATAAAAACTCACACTGTTGTACAATTACCTTCATTGGATTTTTGCAAGGTCGTCCAATGATTTGTCGTTCTTCTTGCACGCATACCTGAATAAGGTCCATTGATGTTTGCATTGATCAATCAATTGTTCTCCTCCATGTTACCCAATACTTATTATACATGCTTATAAGGTCTAATGATCCACTGATTAATTATATGGCCATTCAATGCCTGCATTAAAAGGCATAGGGTCTATCTTTCATCTCAAAAATGACATCACAATATTTTGCAAGAAGAACTCCAAAAACAAATTTGTAGAATATATTATGAGTTATCTATAGCTGCAGCGCTTTGAAATTGAAGTCATTTTGACGTTTTAGCCCTGTATAAAAATTTTGTCTAGAGGACAATATATTAAGGTATTCCATGTATAATGAAAAGATAATGAACAATTTTGAAGGATTTAGATCAGCATAAATGTTTATTGTTAAATAATGATGAAAGTGAAGCAGATGAAATTCACATGACTGGTAAATGATTAGAAGTTGATCTTTTTACACTTAAGACTTTTTGGAAGAGTTGTCTGCCCTTTGTAAAAATAAAAAAAATCTAATTTTCTAAAAATGTGTGGGGTCAATAATTAATTTTATTTCATATTTTCATTAAGAGAAAGTGTATGTAACTTTCTACCAAGAGATTTGTATGGAAATATAATTTCGTTTTAAAATATTGTAATAAAACATGCTTTCCCCATATACTTCAATGTTAAATTCTAGGTGAAATAAATCAAGCAGTAAACAAAATTTTGAAAATTCCTATGGTGGATTATTGTTATTTGATGAACCCTTCACTGAAGAACTTGTGTGATTTTCTGGTTAATATGTTGACGGTGCTACCGTTTGAGTGAGCGCAGCTTCATGTATGTACATATTTTGTAATGTTCCGCCTTTGATCAGGTTCAATTTAAACAATATCTATCTGCCTAATTATCATAACATGAATGAAATTAGGTAGCTGAAACAGCTAGGCCGTTTTAGTTTTCTCCCATGGGTTTATATTAAAAATCATTAAAACATGTATGCTTTAACGTATTTTAAATATTTTTATGTTATACAGTGTATATACATTTTATTTCTGCTGCCTTCACTGTGACTTGCTTAACCTTTGATGCACGACTTGTTCTGAACTGTATGCTCTCAGCAGTCGACTGCCTGTACTCTCCTTTTTTCTACTCTCAACCTTTTCAAGTTACTAATTTATGAAAAAAATGCCCAAACATTAAACCTTTCAAGTTTGAAAACTGTGGAAACAGCACTGCCTTGGAACACAAAACGCATTTCAATATAATGATAATTTTAGATAAATCGATAAATTCAACTATTGAGCATGTACATGCGCAGACACCCCCCCCCCCCCCCCACACACACACAAACACACCACTAGGTAAGTACCATGCGCTCCTATCTAATTTAAAAAAAAAATGAAATTCATATGATAATCCCCTTGTAGCAATGAGCAATGGTATGTTCCAAAAGAGAAAGTTAAAACAATTTTTATAATATTGTATATAATCCTAGTTGCAACACAATGATAGTGGCGTTGGTGGCCTAATGGTTAGGCTGTCAGAATCGACCGAGAGGTCATCGTGGTTTGCATTACCAGACATGTTTTAAAAAGGAAATGGACTCAATCACTTACTATTTTGAGTCGCGAAAAAAAAAAGCCCAAAGATTTAAAAAAAAAAATGTTTTCATCGATTTTTTGTATATTTTTTTGATAGCACTAATTCAGTATCTGTGATCTCACATATTCCAACAATTTTTAAAAGTTAGTCTCCCTTTTTTCATGTTAAAATAATGAATTCCTATTGAGAATTTAGTATTTTAATCAGATTTGTGGTGTTCAATAGATTATAAACAATTTATATTCGATGCCATATTACGTATGCCTAATGTTTACGTATATTCAATATTGTCCCGGTAGTATGACTTTTACGTGTTTAGATCCGCCACTGTCCGTCTTATTATGACGTACGTTGAAACGTAGACATGACATCATACATCATCTTAGCCTGCCTTTCATAAACATTGCACTTCGTTAAACATTTTGCCTAATGGTGCACTGAATTTTGGAGCTAGGAGACCACAAGATTAGGATGAAAATCCACGTAAGTTCGCAATCATATTCCAAGGTGTGACATTGCGAGATCTCAGCCAATTTTGACAAGGGACTTCTGGGATTGGCGTCAAAAAAAATTTCTTGTTAGAGGTTTGGATTTAGCTCGGATTATTTCCCGCGCTCTAGTCATTAGAGCTCGCAGTACGAGCCATCGATTCGCGCTGGCTCGCTAATATGATTACGGTGTGACCGTTGGGGCGAGCGCAGCATATCTGAATACATTTTCAAAAAATTTATATTGAAAACAAGGAAAACTGATCTGGTTCACTGTCAATACGTAGGATTACTGTCTTGCTCTTCTCGCCAATGTAGGAACCAGTTTAGCGGGAAATGCAACGAGCGTGTTGTGACGTAGCCTGGTAGTTGTGACGTGACTGTTTACATTTCATTAGACAATATTCTAAAAAGAAAAAGAAAGGGGGAAGAATATGATTGTCATCCTTTCCTTTCAAATAAGAAAGGTTTGTAATAATTCAAAGATTTTTTTTATTATTATTTTACGAATCGAACCATCCGCCATTTTGTACGAGGGACTTTTGGGATTGGCGTCAAAAAAATTCTTGTTAGAGGTTGAGATTTAGCTCGGATTATTTCCCGCACTCTAGTCATTTGAGCTCGCAGTACAAGCCAGCGCTCCACGCTGGCTTGCTGCGCTCGCTGTTATCTTAAGTGTTATTCCACGTAAGAATAATGCAAATTTGAATTTCCGCGGCACATCCAATGTTACGAAATTGGGCCAAACTTTTAGAAAAAAAATAGTTGGGTGCATAATATATGACAATCTGTTTATTTTCATTTTTTGTCACCCAGTATAATTTTTATTTAAAAAATCGAAAAGTTGTTACCGTGTACTAATTCATACAAAATGTCGGGAATATCAAACAGAAATTCTCACAACAGCAACACTGAACTAAAGAGCCATTTACACATATCTCAAGATAAAATCTTCAATCACCATTTTAAATTCTCAAAAGTGTGGAAAATTTTCATTCCTATTTTATAAATAATAAAATAAATGCTGAATAATCGTGAGTTTTAGTTATCGTTCGTGGAAGTTTCATAAACACCGCTAGATGGCACACCGTAACTAAGAACGCTGGTGCGTGAAAATTACGGCAATCCGAAAATTAAATAGAGCCTTGCAATGGAGATGTGTAGTGTCGGTCACTACGCTGGCAGTTTATGCGCGCCATATGGTGCATAACCCAAAGAAAAGGGATTGACTTTACTTGGGGAGTGTACCAGAGATATTAAGACTGATTCTATGTAACTATCAAAATTCAGTGGCCACGGTATGTCACAGATTTTTATGAAACTTTGTGTGTAACAATATTATGATAGATATAAAGCAAAAAGGACATGCAAAGGTTTGACTTAGCAACGGTTGCCATGGAAACCGATCCTCTAACAACAGCTGGACAAGATATGTACATGTATGTTATATTTTGAATAATCAAAAATCAAACGCTATTGTTTATAAAAACAACAATTGTAAAAATTATTTTGAGCTAGGTTCTAGCTTTTAGAAATTTTTTTGTATTTATTTAATCCTTGAAAACAATAGAAATAATTATTTTTATGATGTATAAGGGTTTGATATATGTAATTTTTAGAGAGGGATAAAATATATTTGCCCAGTCATTTGGTGTAAACTCACATGCTAGTAAAATGTATTGAATCTTACTTTAAAAAAGTACAGAAACACATTTGTGGAGAAACCAAAGGTAAACACATTAACCAGTAGTTTCCTCTGGTGCACAAACCAAAATACACCAGAAAGAGTTATTGCCCTTTGTAACACTCTCTTGTATTGGAGATATGAACAGCCTTCATTTGTTTTCAGTATGGCAGGAGGTGGAAATTGAGTTTTTATTCAATTTGTTCTTCCGTTCTTTTTGCTCTTTGTTCACTTAATTCACTACCACGATCTTTATCTTCAATTGTGCTAAAGGATTCCGGTTTATTTCATGGAATACAAATCCGTTTGATCTTTGCCATAGTCACCGGACTCTAGCATCCAATCGTCTACGTATTCGTAGAAAAAGTAAATGTTGTGGAATTTAACGCTTTATTGCATCACATCCGACTAAAAAAAATGACCAGGGAATCAGAAGGCTGACAGACATATTCATAGAAAATATGAAAAAGCCCTGCCTGTTGCCGTGTTGGAACTTGTATTGACGTAAGTATTCTATTTGATTTAGGATCCAAATTCTAAAGTAAAGGTTGAATAAAATGTATCAGGAAATTTGGCTTTTAGTAAACATATGAGAACCCCAATTTATTTTATACTGCAGCCAGGCTAGTCAGCTATAGTGGTATACATGTAGACTGAACATTGTAAGTAGTCCTGTCATTTACTGCATGGGTGTACAATATAGAATACTAGTTAAGTATGTCCCCAACCTAATATTCACTCAGGGAGTTTCCTATCACATTTACAGAGTTCAGGATCTGTAAAAATTGGGGAATACTTATAAAATCATGTTTCATGTGGAAATTTTCAAAAGGACTAGGCTTAATTTATGTAATCCTAAGTGATGACCTCTCTCTCTCTCTCTCTCTCTCTCTCTCTCTCTCTCTCTCTCTCTCTGACTTGTCAAGTTTACAATAAAAACAAACATGTGAATGCCTGTGTGCATTCCAGATAAAAATTGTTAAAATCATATATATTGGTGAGCCAGGCTACTTTCAAGTTTGTTTACCTGTGGTAACCCCCACTAATATGTGATGGTTCTAATCTACAGAAGAAATCACACAAATACTATTAGGATTTAAAGTTTTCTCATCTCTGTAATTATGAACTTTAGGACACTTGATTTGGAAAAATTAAATGATGAAAAAGTGATGATTTTGAATTGGGTCCTGTATCTGGGCCCTCAAATTTTAATACATGTAGGTCCTGTCAACTGAAGTAAATCAAAAAATATTAAATGTAAATTGTAAATATTCAAATACTTTTGAATTCTTACTTTTTCATCCAATAATCACATATTTTGGCCAAAGTACATGACCACTATTTTATGTAATTAATGTGTGCTTTTCTGTGTTTCAGCTGTATGAGCATCATACTGTGCAAATCACCTAAAGATGGAGTTGACCAAGTTGCTGACCTTGAAGAGGTAAATATTCAGCATTAATACATACACATTGAATACATAATTTGAAATTCAAATTTGAATCCCAGTATTATAAATCCTAAAACAAATTAATAGATGTGGGGAATGTGGTACATTGGGTTTGGTTTCTTGGTTATAGAGCATGCATGGAAACTGAATTCTCTAGAATAATCACAGGAGACCATCCATTTTTTATGCGACATGATGACTTGAAACGTTTTCATCACAACTTCCTAAAAAAATTTATTACTTCACTTAATTAGCATACTCAAAAAGACTAGTTGTTTTGTTGTCAATGACGCACATATATATGTACACATGTGTATGAGCTCAGTATCATTTGTAAAAATGATTAATTCTAATTAGGTCAATGTTGAGAATCACTCAAGTGACCTACATGTTGCTATTTGTGCGCGTCAGTCATCATAAGACGTTAATTGAACATTAATATTTTTTCTTGATAACCACCCTTCCAATTCTTTTCAAATTTCTTTTAAGCATCTTTGGGACAAGGGGAATTAACATAGATTGTAAATCTAAGGACTCTGGATTGACAGTACTTTTAAAAATGCTCTATACCAAAATCGAGAATTTTGTTTTAGAACCAGGGTTTGATTTCTTCAATTTTATGGAGAAAACTTTTTCAGATATACACTTCGTTAAATTGTAGAGTTGGGGAAGGGGGGGGGGGTTATAAGTGTATTTGACATTTATTTGTGTCCAAATTATGTAATTAATACTGAGGATTTCAGTAGTAGTCTGTTTTTAAAACAACAGACACCTAGAATTAAGAGCACAATGAAAGCATACATGTGATAAGGAGGGGGGGACTTCATAATAATGCCTGAAAATTCTTAACAAGTAAATTTTAACAAAAATTTTACACTAGAGATGCCAATTCAAGATAATTAACATGCTTTGTTTATTGTCATCTGGTGTACATTTAGCAACAAGTAGTGTTGTTCATTGTGAAACGATAAATTGATAATGTACATGTATGCATTGGTTGTACATGTGTTTTAGGCATATCTTATTGCATGTTTTGTTGTGTTTGGTTGTCGAAAATATTGATAGAAATTAATCATGAAGAATTGCTGATATCCTAAGGACATCATGATTCTGATCTAAAGAAATTGAGGACTATAGTTAATATTTACAGGGTTGTGAATGCGGGTCCAAAAGAGTCATATAGTGTATAACATGGATTTTGTAGCCCTTAGAGCTATAGTGATACTCTGAATTTTTTTAAATTTGATTAATACTCAGGTAACCAATAAGGTTTGTGGACATCTTGTTAATTTATGAGTATTAACACTATTAATAGCTCTTCAATACAGCATAAACACATGTATACAAACTGTATCAAAACATAACATCCTTTAGGCCAATTCAACTTAATTAGTAAGATTATCATCCTGGGTCACCAAAAAGTATGGGGCAGACTGTGGGAAGATTTTATTTTTTAATTTTTATTTTCTGAGAAATGTATTGATGACAAACAAGTTTTTGTCAACAGAAGTGCATAATTTAATGCCAGATATATAAATCTATGTTATTTCACAGATGATTTTTGAGGGGCGGGTGGGTGGGCATGATAGTCTATCAACTAAGTAATTAATTAAGTGGTAAAATTACTATTCTAGCATCATGAATGATCTTGTACATGTAAATTTAGTTTAATCAAATTGAATTAGGTGTGTACTGTATGAAAATGTGAAAAATAAGATGAACTTTTCAATATTTGTTCAACACATTTTTTAGAACTTGAAGAGCAGAAGATGCATTCCATGACTCTTATGTGATATAGAAGACAAAGAAGAGCTCTTGAGAATGGAAAAAAACTGCGAGTTTTACAGTCAATGAACACACCTCACGACACAAGTCCATCCTGATTCAGTAAACTATTCTTCTAAGGAAACACCATGACTTAGTTAAGATCAAGTTTTGGTGTCAGAAGACTAATGTTACTAAAACATTGCAAAATTAACCTGCAAGTGTCTTATGTGAGCCTACTGAATAAGGATTCATTACTGAACAGTTGAAGGAAAATCACTATTATAATGATTTTTTAAAAAAGATGATTGTGTTGTTTGGATAACATTGTGATAAATGTTTGTTGAATAAACAACTTTGCAAAAATGAGTTGTTCTTTGTTAATATTATAAATTTACTAATTACTGGTATGTCAACATAAATTACAGTAACACTGAACAAACTTCAATAAATTTTAAAGTTCCATGCAGTTTCTGCAGTAGAAAATGACACCTATTGATTTTCTGGTCCAAAGGTCACCAGGTGCAATACAATACTCTGTACAATTGATGTCTGACCAGTTTCTTCAGAACCCTTTGATTGATAGTGATATTTCATACAGGGGTTGGTCACTGGTAGTATATGACCCCCATTGATTTTCAGGTCAAAGGATTAAAAATGGCAGGGGCCTCCGTGGCCGAGTGGTTGGAGCATAGCGTTCAAAATGACACGGCCTCAGTCGGCGCGGGTTCGAATCCCGCTCGCGCTGGTATTAAGTGAGAAAGTTTCCCAATTTACTTTCGGAAGGTCGGTGGTCTCTTCCCAGGTACATTTTATCTGGGTTCTCACTTTCACCAATAAACACTGGGCACCACCAGAAAACTGAAAAATTGTTGAGTGTGGCGGAAAATATCAATAAATCAATCAATTAAAAATGACTAGGTGCAATGTAGCTAGTACTCTCTGCAATGGTGTCCCCCCAATATCTTGGGCCTGTTGTTCAATTATGATATTTCATATGTTGGTTGGTTATGAATAGTAGATTACCCTAATGATTTCCAGGTCAAAGGTCAACAAATACAAGGCAGTACAATGAACAATTTATTGGTATCTACCCAATATCTTGAGAAGACTTTTTATAGTTATTGATAATAGTTTACATGACAATATAGTACATGTAATATAGCTCGTTTATGGAAATGATTGCAAAATCTACTTGGTGTTTGGGGAGGGGGGGGGGAGGGGGTCCTACTGGATTACAGTTTATGTTTACATGGGTTTTTTTAATCACTCTAACTAATTTTTATTAATATGTTAAATTTCTCCATGTTTATTTTTGAAATATCAATTGCTCATATTGTTCAATTTGACTGAAAATAGTGTAGGTTGTATTATTTGTCATTAGTATGAATTTTTGGCAAAATGCCCAAATCTACAGTTTTCGTACTACAATAGATCAATTGTACTACATTTCACCATTAATCTGTTTATATAAATTAGGAGTCTTTGATATGGACATCCTTTGATGACAGTTGATTATGCTGTATGTATTTTCCACATTATCTAAATTCATCAACGAAATCCAACAAAAAATCCCGTTTTGGCAAAATGCCCAAATCTACAGATTTCGTACTACAATACATCTATTGCACTACGTTTCACCATTAATATTTTTATATACATTAAGAGTCTTTGATATGGACATCCTTTGATGGCAGTTGATTATGCTGTATGTATTTTCCAAATTATCTAAATTCATCAACGAAATCCAACAAAAAATCCCGTTTTGGCAAAATGCCCAAATCTACAGATTTCGTACTACAATACATCTATTGCACTACGTTTCACCATTAATCTGTTTATATACATTAAGAGTCTTTGATATTGACATCCTTTGATGACAGTTGATTATGCTGTATGTATTTTCCAAATTATCAAAATTCATCAACAAAATCCAACAAAAAATCCCGTTTTGGCAAAATGCCCAAATCTACAGTTTTCGTACTACAATAGATCTATTGCACTACGTTTCACCATTAATCTTTTTATATATATTAAGAGTCTTTGATATGGAGATCCTTTGATGACAGTTGGTTATGCTGTATGTATTTTCCAAATTATCTAAATTCATCAACGAAATCCAACAAAAAATCCCGTTTTGGCAAAATGCCCAAATCTACAGTTTTCATGCTACTACAGATCAATTGCACTACGTTTCACTATTAATCTTTTTATGTATATTAAGAGTCTTTGATATGGACATCCTTTGATGGCAGTTGATTATGCTGTATGTATTTTCCAAATTATCTAAATTCATCAATGAAATCCAACAAAAAATCACTTTTTGGCAAAGTGCCAAATTATAATACATTGGTACAACGGTCAGTAACACACTCTTTACCATAGGTGGATATATATATCATAAATAAGGAGGGAATTTTATGGGGAATCGAGATTTATGGAGAAAATTAGTTGTCTTTTTCAATTTTTTATATACCATGAGGACAAAACATGGACAAAACGGGCTGAATTTTGCAGTTCAATTAGCCCTCATAGACTGCTGTCGGTTTCCATGGCAATGGATGGTAGAAATTCGGTGGTGGGGTTGAAATTATGTAAGATGGTGCAAGTAAAGTTAATACTGTGAAAATCAAAGAAATCTGTGACATTGAGTGGCCAGACCCTATCTGATTTCTTTGATTTTTACATAGAATTGATCTTAAACACCATCTGAAGTCGCTAAAACTTAGCACTGGACACCAGACGAACGTCAAAGCAGCAGCCGACGCGACACCGAGGGACATCTCATTGCGGGACGTATTGGGTTATTTCGGTAAATTGATATAAAAATATATTAGAATGGAAATCATATCATTGTTTTTTTTTTAAAGACGGATGGAATGTATGAAGCAATCTTGATATTTATATTATGAACACATTGAAACACGCACACCTGACATACATACACTGATCAATGCAGTGCCCCAAGAAATAGAAACAAATGAGTACATGTACAGTATAACAGCGGATCTAAATACATCGAGATCACACGAGTCGCCAGTTTTATATGTAAAAATCTGCAATGTAAACAACAATCACTGAGCTTAGCGAAATCTCAGAGATTGTTGTTTACATTGTAAACCTTTTCAGAAAAATTTCTGACTCCTGTAGTTGAACTATAAGTAGACTTCAATTTGATTTAGATGGAGTTTATGAATGTGATATACATGTTAAACAATTGTGCGCCACACGCTTGCACTTCGCTAAAAGCCATTTAACACATTGAATTAAGGTTTGTGATATAAAATTGTAACTTTCCGAAGGTTTTAACGAAATTAAATTAATTTTTTCATCAAATAATTAATGAATGCATATTCATTTCTGTGCAAATGTTTAAAAATATAGCATAAACTTAATAGTAAGTAATTTGATTTAATCTAATTAATATAAAAACTCATTAGCTAATTTTATATAAATATATGCACTAGGAAGGAAAGGTAACCCAAGATAAAAAGGAAAGATAACTCACACTACAGTGAAGTTTAAAAAAAAAAATACCTGTTTACCTCATCAAAATATTATTATTATTATTATTATTTACTCTCTCTCTCTCTCTCTCTCTCTCTCTCTCTCTCTCTCTCTCTCTCTCTCTCTCTCTTGTGTAAGAAACTATCAATTTTTCAGATTTTTTTTGCCCATATGTAGTGGTTGCCAAAATATTGGTTAAAACTGTTATTTACGCAGAAAACTGAACAATTTCGCCGTATATTATTTGAAATGGTATCAATATAAATAAGAGTTATTTCAAGATCGATAACTCGGTTAATTTTCCCTGCTCATCGGAGTCACATGACATATAAATGTATATTTTATATTAAAATAAAATCTAAAAAAAAAAAAAAAGAAGAAAAAAAAAAATAAATTTTAACTGATATTTCAAAAAAAAAAAAAAAAAATGAAAATTCATATTTAATCAATGATCGATAGGCTAAATTATTACATCAAAGGAAAGCAATTAAACTTTAATTACTGGAGACCATTGCAAAGCAGATATGAGTAGATCGTAAAATAAACATAATTCGAAAGTAAAGAAGACTCATGATTGTGCAATCGCCGGCATCAAATAATTTACTGTTTTGATCATTTAACGAAATATTCATATTGTTTGTTTTACACCAAATGCTATTGGTTAAATTATTTATTGGTTAAAATTTTTACTCAAAAATTCAATTTTTCTTTAATATATGAACGATATTGGTTGTTTACTGTGCTGTTCTATGATATTTTTGGGTGTTTTGGGGTATTCTTGTGTGTTTTTGGGTAAATCTATGTTCCCCTGTGAAAATGGCGTTAAAAAAAATCCCCAACCCTTAATGTAATACTTAATCTCTTTAGTGAAGTTTATCAACTGCCTCTCAATTCACATAGGCTGTATAGAAAAAAATCTTCGGGGGTGGGAACATTCTTTTTCCGGGGATAATTAATTCTAACTTCTACATATGACAAGCCCATGCACTGTGATCTACTTCTCTAAAGAGATTAAAGAATACCTGAATGCTGAAACTGAGCCCCCGTGGTAAAGAGATATAGGCCCTACCTTGTTTACATGGTGCTTCATATGAATTTTAACCGATCGTTAGTGTTGATAAACCGCACATCTTCACATGTAACAGTAACATGACCTCTTCACTAAAACTTACAAAGGTAAGCTTAAAAACAACTCCCAATTCCAAATTGAAATTCGTCTGTACAACTCATAGTGGAAACAAATGGGTTAGGTATAATGGGAATTTCGATCCCGACCTAAATTTCTTAGAAATCTTGTTTTAACTATTCGGTAGGATGATATATTATATTTCGATAGTTTAAGAAACAAAAATGAAAATACATTGATATACTCATTAGATAAAATAATTAAAGATGATAAGTTAATGCACAATTATTATATTTCAATGATTTCAATATATTTCGTTTTTTTCATTTTCCCGGAATTTTTCACCATTTTAAAGGAGGCATTTCTGGAAAAAAAAATGAATTTTCCACACTTTTGAAAATGAAAAGTGATTAAACAAAATCCCCTTTTATCTTTTATAAATCTCATACGATTATAAGTGTTCGCTGTTTTAAGAAAAGTAATTTTAAAAATTGGATGTTTTTTTTTTTCAAGAAAACCATATTCATCAAATAAAATCAACCGTTGTCATGGAGACAAGTGAGATATTGTCACTATGGCAATGCATAAAGGAAAAGGGGACTTTATTTGCCATAGTATATTTTTATTGACCAAAATATATTGGTATTTTCCTCTCGATATTGATTATACAATTTATTGCCTATTTTTAGTTATTTTGTGTTGATTGTGGGGGTAATCTATTTTTAGTAACATATCTCTGCAGGTATGCATGAGATGAAAAAATTAGTACACATATAGGGTTCTTATGTATAGTGCTAAAGTATATATAAGTATCGATTCAATCCCTGACGGTCGATGTGCCACCCTTTGCATGATTCTTACGTGGAACAGCACTTAAATTTTGCCACCTTTTTGGAACATGCAAAATTTCACCAATATCTTAGACTCTATGCCTTTAATCGTTCATAATGTTTTACAGTGTTTGTATTTATTGTACACCACTACGTCAACGTATGGATATATGAACAGTTTTTCTGACCATCCAAGGTCCATATCTACTATTCAATAGGTCAGGCGGTGCTTGCATTAAAAGTAAAGTGGTGAGTTAAAAATATTTGTATTGACGACTCATCAATTTACGCAATCCCCATATCGATAGTCTGTGTGTATTGTGTTTACGAAGCTATCTAAGGACTAAGACGTGTACTAAGGATGTCTTAGGACACGTATCCGTCCTATGTCAATTTCCTAAATTTAGGCCCCACGATAAGTTCATTCTGACTTTAGGACAACATAACGTTGGTCTTAAAGCCATTGTAAGTTTGTATAAACATGACGACAGCCATGAAGCGAGATATTTAGGAACATTGACGACCCGCAAGATTACTTAAACGACGATGCTATTATGAGAAAGTACAGGCTTTTGAGGAATACTCCGTTTACCTGATCAAAATACATGGTTCACAGCGGGCATGACCTGTCTACAGGGGATGCTTACTCCTCCAAAGCACCTAATACACTGTACCACCTCTGCTGTGTTTAGGAATCTGTGTAAGCCCTATACCCTTAATTTTAAATTCTTGATAGTAAGTATGATATTGATTACTGTTCATTATTTTCGCCTTCTCATGAAGCTCTGGAGTAAATGCTGAAAATTCAATTCAAAAGAAATATTGATACATGGGCACTAAAAATATTACAACAAAAAAATATTACAACAATGAAAATATTACAACAATAAACATATTACAACAATGAAATGTTACAACAATAAAGATAATACAACTATGAAAATATTACAACAATAAGATATTATAACAATAGAAATATTACAACAATAAGATATTATAACAATAGAAATATTACAACAATAAGATATTATAACAATAGAAATATTACAACAATAAGATATTATAACAATAGAAATATTACAACAATAAAAATAATACAACAATGAAAATACTACAACAATAAAAATATTACAACAATGAAAATATTACAATTACAACATTACAATAAAAATATTACAATGAAATATTACAACTAGAACATCATTACCTGGTGCTACAATTAGTTAGGTGGAAAAAATGATGATAAGGACCAGTGATCAATCTGATAGATATCCGTTTGATTTTGGTTTGTTTCAATGCTTTTTATTTATCATTAGTTTTGTGATTGGGGAAACCAGACTTGATGACATTTAACTTTGCAAGTACTTTGATATGTAATTTTATTATATACCCATCAATGTATCGTTCTTTGATACTGTGGATTTCACAGCATGTGATCCGGTTTTCCGGATCACTACACTGTGGTTTTCTGATTCCGTATCAGTATCCTCTGAAACTGATGCCGTCACAATGCATCAACGTAACGTTTCTTGTGGAAAATATTGACCGCGTCACAAACGAAACTGCGTACACAAAACATAATTTCACTGTATGTCTGTATTTTTGATAATTTGGATTGCATTTAGTATTTTATACATCAAATTTAAAGTGGATATCACAATATTTTATTTCAATAAAGTAATCTTATTATTTTTGAATTGTGATCTGCACGTCGCGAGGAAGTGGGATCACGGCGTTATAGGCCTATACTGACGCACTCAAGATGTTACGATTTCAATGAGGCATGATTTTATAATCCAATTTAAAGTTCGGAAATACAATACATGTGTATTTTATTATTTATAATTAAAAGTTCAATTAGGCCTATTTTGTATCTTTAAATTTTTTGTCAATCTACCAGTTAGTAGAAACTGGGAGCACAAGTTACAATGTATATGTTGTTACAAGGTGAAGGTCAGTTGATCCAAGTGTGTATTGAATTTGAAGAACAGAACAGAAACATGTATATGCTGTAGGCCTAGCAGTACTTAGTTTCGATATATCCATTTTCTCGCAGTTTATCTGGGTCTCTGTCCAAGCGGTTTTCGAAAATGTACATGGACAAAGGTGACTGGGTGTTTTTTAAAAGGTGAAATTCTTGCTCCAACAAAACATTATCCACGTCTTTTTTCTCATATCTTCCTTCGAAATAATACACAGTCTAAATCCTTTCTACTGACTACTGGTACACCCTTAAACGGCACAAGACACCTTAATGCAATATTATTTACAAGCCGCGACTTTGATAGTTGGTTTTTTGTCAATTAAATCTAATCTGTTTATGAAATGGCTAATTATAGATGTTATCGAACCCGAGGGCGCATATGACGTCACACATAATGGCGTGGAAAATAGCGAAAGATTTGAATTTCATTGCTGTCAAACTAGAAAGCTACGCAAAAAATTTCATTAAAACACATTTAAAATAGTTTTAGGCATAAAAAGAATTAATTTTGCTGAAAAATGAAAACATTTAAAAACATGTGTTGTGTCATATAGCTTTAACTTAGTTCGCGATTATCTACCCTTCTCCGTTGACATGCAACAATAAATGACGTTTGTTATATGATGGTCAGACGGGTTCGATCACCATTGGCCAGGTAGCTCAGGTGGTAGAGCATCTGACTAAAGATTCAGGGGGATCGGGTTCGTTGAATCCCGTTTTGTTTCATCGCGTTCTCTGTTATATTTGGTGCCATTACCAAGACGTTTATCCCCTGGCAGCCATTTTCGTCTGTCAGTTCTGGGTGCTAGTCCATACCACGAAACATAATAGAAAGGGGGAAATTGCAGCGCACCAGATAAGGTCGCCTTAATTTCTCTAGTCAGTTCATGCCATGACTCCTGAACCCAGGGTAAGGCTATGATATGAAAGTTGAATTTAAAAAAAACTTATATCGGGACACTGATAGTGTGCAACTTGTTTTACATCCAAAAGGTAGTCAAATCCATCCCAATATACCAAGCTTACGTGTATTCTCCAATATAACATACTATAGAGACATAATGTATAACATACTATAGAGACATCATGCTTCCCGTGTATTATCAGTATAACATACTATAGAGACATAATGCTTCCCGTGTATTATACAGTATAACATACTATAGAGACGTAATGTATAACATACTATAGAGACATCATGCTTCCCGTGTATTATCAGTATAACATACTATAGAGACATAATGCTTCCCGTGTATTATACAGTATAACATACTATAGAGACGTAATGTATAACATACTATAGAGACATAATGCTTCCCGTGTATTATCCAGTATAACATACTATAGAGACATAATGCTTCCCGTGTATTATACAGTATAACATACTATAGAGACATAATGTATAACATACTATAGAGACATCATGCTTCCTGTGTATTATCCAGTATAACATACTATAGAGACATAATGTATAACATACTATAGAGACATAATGCTTCCCGTGTATTATCCAGTATCATATACTATAGAGACATAATGCTTCCCGTGTATTATCCAGTATAACATACTATAGAGGCATAATGATCCCGTGTATTATCCAGTGTAACATACTATAGAGACATCATGCTTCCCGTGTATTATCCAGTATAACATATTATAGAGACATAATGCTTCCGTGTATTATCCAGTATAACATACTATAGAGACGTAATGTATAACATACTATAGAGACATAATGCTCCCCGTGTATTATCCAGTATAACATACTATAGAGACATAATGATCCCGTGTATTATCCAGTATAACATACTACAGAGACATAATGTATAACATACTATAGAGACATCATGCTTCCCGTGTATTATCCAGTATAACATACTATAGAGACGTAATGTATAACATACTATAGAGACATAATGCTCCCCGTGTATTATCCAGTATAACATACTATAGAGACGTAATGTATAACATACTATTGAGACATCATGCTTCCCGTGTATTATCCAGTATAAAATACTATAGAGACATAATGCTTCCCGTGTATTATCCAGTATAACATACTATAGAGACATAATGTATAACATACTATAGAGACATAATGTATAACATACTATAGAGACATAATGCTTCCCGTGTATTATCCAGTATAACATACTATAGAGACGTAATGTATAACATATTATAGAGACATAATGCTCCCCGTGTATTATCCAGTATAACATACTATAGAGACATAATGCTTCCCGTGTATTATACAGTATAACATACTATAGATACATCATGTATAACATACTATAGAGACATAATTCTTCCCGTGTATTATCCAGTATAACATACTATAGAGACATAATGTATAACATACTATAGAGACATAATGCTTCCCGTGTATTATCCAGTATCATATACTATAGAGACATAATGCTTCCCGTGTATTATCCAGTATAACATACTATAGAGGCATAATGATCCCGTGTATTATCCAGTGTAACATACTATAGAGACATCATGCTTCCCGTGTATTATCCAGTATAACATACTACAGAGACATAATGCTTCCGTGTATTATCCAGTATAACATACTATAGAGACATAATGTATAACATACTATAGAGACATCATGCTTCCCGTGTATTATCCAATATAACATACTATAGAGACATCATGTATAACATACTATAGAGACATCATGCTTCCCGTGTATTATCCAGTATAACATACTATAGAGACATAATGCTTCCCGTGTATTATCCAGTATAACATACTATAGAGACATAATGTATAACATACTATATATACATAATGCTTCCCGTGTATTATCCAATATAACATACTATAGAGACATAATGTATAACATACTATAGAGACATCATGCTTCCCGTGTATTATCCAGTATAACATACTATATATACATAATGCTTCCCGTGTATTATCCAATATAACATACTATAGACACAAAATGCTTCCCGTGTATTATCCAGTATAACATACTATGGATAGAAAGACAAGGTACACATAGTGTTTGAAATTTTATCAAATTTTGTTTTTGCTAAAATGCGATCATGTGTTCCGTATAAATCGAATATTCATAGAGTGGTAATTACATAATTTGATTACTATATTTCACAAACAGCATTTTGAAACGAAGTGCCTGCGGGATTAAAAGGCTGCCACAACCCGGTATTCAATGCCAAAAGTTTAGTTTGACCTGCAACGTTCGCTATGCCTTGGATGCTGGTGATGTATGGGAGAGGCTGTCCAGAATCCGTGAGCCAGGGGTCTGAAGAAGTGACCCTTGACCCTTGTATGACGGCACCGACCACTCCGTTAGCGTCTGAAAAATGTTAAGTACAAAATTTAAGAGAGATGGCCAATTCAACAGTGTAAATATAAATTTCTCTTTATGGAAATGTGTTTAGATGAAAGGTGAAGATTACGAACAATGACCAATCTCATAATTCCCATAAGCAATTCAAAATAGAGAGTTGGGCAAATACGGACCCCTGGATATACCAAAGGTGGGATCAGTTGCCTAAGAAGAGATAGCATCCCCTGTCGACCGGGTACACCAATCGTGAGCACTATATCTTGATTAGGTAAACGGAGTTGTTGGTAGTCAGAATCAGTGTGCTGGTAGATCTAGGAAACAAATAAGGTTCGCTCTTCACTTCATCTTATGATTCATATCTGTAATATCATGCTGTAAATTGCATCACTGAAGAGACGTTATCTGTCGAAATGCGCATCTGGTGCATCAAAATTGGTACTGCATAAGTTTTACATTATGACCCCTGGGTCGAGGCCTCTGCTGGTGGACTGTTAGTCCCCGAGGGTCTCTACAGCCCAGTAGCTAAGTACTTCGTTACTAGCTTGAAAATACGGATGCATATTTAATTGCTGTTATAAAATTTAGAAATTCATTTCAAAATTAAGGATTATCTCCCTCATGCATAGCTCTTATCATTAAACGAATTTGACTCTACTTTTCTTTTTTTTTTTTTTTTGGCACGCTGTTTTTGGCTATAATAGCTTTAAAACTTCATTGTTATTTCGGATTTCAAACATTTCGGTTGAGCATCACTAAAGAGACATTATTTGTCGAAATGCGCATCTGGTGCATCAAAATCGGTACCGTATAAGTTTTACACCATAGATCATCAAAATACAGAATGCAATCCTGGGACTTTTTTTTCAAACATTTCAAAACAAACTGTATATATGAGAGGCGAAGATTAGTAATTTCGCTATTTTTGTAAAATATGATATTGATTTATTTTCACTAATGGACATCCCAATTTTAGCTATGACATATGGCCTCCGATGGTTTAGTAAAACATTAAATTCAAATTATGTAATTTGCAATGCCCCAACACGTTCATTAATACCTTAATTTACATGTACAAGTTTGACATTTTATTTTATTGAAAAGTTCGTTAACACTAAGAGCTATGCCGTCTGTTTAACTCAGGTTTGTCTGTTTTTGTTTATATTTTTTGATATTCATCAAATGACAGGTTTTTAGCTCACCTCAGCCGAAGGCTGGAAGATGAAGATAACGAACAGTGATCAATCTCATAACTCCTATAAGCATTGCAAAATAGAGAGTTGAACAAACACGAACCCCTGGACATACCAGATCAATGGCGTAACCAGACGCTGTGCATGTGCTCCCTTAAAAAAGAAAAGAAAAATTCTTTACGTTTTGAGATTTCCCATTTTACGATTTTTTTAACCTATTCTGAGTACGTATTTCACGCACGAACGATATGGTGCTCAATATAAATACTAGGTGCAAATTTGGGCATTGTCACGTTCCTTACAAGACCGATAGAACATACTCTTAGTTCTACCCAACCCATCTTACGTATACATGATAGCACTATATCTTGATCAGGTAAACGGAGTAATCCATAGTCAAAAACTAAATATCAGTGTGTAAAGAACGGTCTAACAATATTGGCATGAAATAAGTCAGATAGCATTTGACCTGATGGCAGATTGTATTGGCAAACTAGATCGTTATAACGACCAAAGAAATTGAGAAATGTTGCTTTAAACAAAACTATTGTAACCCTATAATATTAACTTGTTTGTCAGTAGCTTGTCTCGATTTAAAAACTGGTCATAAGCAGATCCAACTCGTGTGTGTCCAATCATTTGAGAGGCATAAATATTTTATGTATATATAGCAAACCTAATTACCTGCGTCGGATTGGGTTGGTATCAGTGTGAGGAGGAGGATTGCGGTTAAAAGAGCTATTACACTGGGTGTCCAAGAATAATATCCGTCTACAAATAAATAGCAAGTGTATCGGATGTACACATCATACAATTATTTCATGCGTATTCTTGAAACCCGATGTAGTGGCGAAGACCCCGGAAACTGTTGTCAGAGGCCGTAGGCCGATTCTTGGCCATTACCGGGGGGGGGGGGGGCAATAGTTTTGGCTGTTTCCCTAACTAAGCATGAAATAATTGTTTTATTATCTAATCTGCTAGTCGGGATATAGTTTCTCACGTGACCGGGAAACAGTTCGTCACGTGAACGGGAAACATTTCGTCACCTGATGAACTGTTTCACCCCTAATCATTTTGTGTACCTTTCTCTGCTGATTAAAGTTGGAATATCAATTAATGTAGTAGATTAGGAAATAAAAATGATTGAAAAATATTTATGCAAGCTAATAATAACAAGATATGCATTTCTTACATGTAGGTACAGTTCAAGTTCATATTTTATATTACATGTACAACGCATATCATACCATCCATATCCAATGTCATATATAGGGTACAAATCGTATATTAAGTCCACGATTCCATTCGCCGTATAGCTTAGTATTGCTTGTATGCCTTCAAATACTGTATAAAAATATGATACCAAGCTATACCATATGTATTTTCACCATTCCATACCATACTATACAATGTACTATTTCATTGTTGTTTAATGGTCATTCGAGATTTTTTGAATCACACAGGGACTTCCGCTTTAGGTAATTTAAAGTACCACGAACTTCGACCTACAGGTACATATGTACGCATGGCACTCAAAGTTGTAACAGGGTTCTTTGTCGTTCCAATGCTACAGTGAGCCAGGACAAGGTATCTAGGCAACCAATTTCATTTCTAAACATCGGCAACAAAGCCTTCTACTGTGTTTACGCTGCAGTTACACTAATGAATTATAAAATTGTAAAACGTTGTGGTTATTTCAGATGTAGCAAATGCTAGTTACAATATAAACATACAGTCAATTTTATCTTAAGGGAGATAAGTAGAAACTTACAGGATGATGACATCAGTGCAGCTGTCACAATCCCAGCAGCCACCAGAAGCTTGTCATTGGTTGTGGCAGAGATTGTCAAGTCAATATGATGGGAGAAAATGAACATAAGTAAAATATATTTCAACCGTATGGGTCCCATGCTGCTGAAACCTACATAATGCAAATACACAAGGTTAAAAATGATACATAAAAACGGAGCGCTGTATATATAATGTTAGAACAAAACAAGGTTTCAATAACAACGTGTCACTTCGCTTGATCGAGCGTGCAGATGTGTGGGCGAGGGTTAACACAGATGTGTGGGCGAGGGTTAACACAGATGTGTGGGCGAGGGTTAACACAGATGTGTGGGCGAGGGTTAACACAGATGTGTGGAAGAGGGTTAACACAGATTTCAATGAAACAGGTTCAACGTTTCTTCTCACATTGAAAGACTAGCACAGCGTGGTCATCCATACTCACTTTTATCCACACAACACGGCCAATCAGTGAGTGAAATACATGCTCCATAAAGGAAAGTGACACGCTGTTATAGGAAAGATGGTATATAATGTATATCATAGATGAAGCGTGGATTTGATAGATAAAAATATAAGGTACATTTGTAAATTGCATTCCCTGTCGACCGGTCACATCTATCATGACACCTATAGACAATTAAACAATGTGATCTATATAGCTCAAAGGAACTTTCAATTTACATATGTACTTATATCAGCCAAAGTGGAAACGCAGAATGGAATTTGAAAATAGGGTAACATTGACAAAGGATACCATCAGCTCTATATGTGTAATTGTAACTAGAGTGGAATTTCTTCCACTAACAACTGACCGGAAATGAATTTTCCGTGAGGGAAATCCTATTTCAGAGCCAGTTTGTCGGTGCGAAATCTTAATCTAGTTTTTAAAACAGGGACTATGCATGTTTTAAATGATATCTAATATTGATGATCTTCAAGAAATGAATTTCCTTTTTGAAAATACGTGATGTTGTACGCCGGCATACTTCAGGAAGTTCGTTAACGAGTCATCGTAGTTCACATCGCTTCATTAAATATGCAGGTGTGAAACGTCGCTGCTCATACCCTCATGTACATGTATATCTAAATAAGAGTTAATTTCTTATATTTACATTCTACGTTCAGTTCTGTCGGATCTCTCAGCCATTGAAATAGAGTCATACGCGCATTGTTTACAACTGTAACGTATTTACAAGGAAATTACTATAATAATTAAAATTTGTAGAGCTTTCAAAGGCATAAACATTGGAAATGCAAATATTTATCTAGGTACAGCTCCTTGTTCTTTCTACACATGAACATGTACCAAAAATAATGAACTCTCATAATGACCGATTAGAATAGCCAAAATCAACACTGTATAGAAACAGTTTAATGTGAAAAAGTAATGGGCTTCGAAGAACCATAAGCGTATGTTGTGTTAGAGATTCTCAATATGATCAATGTAAAAAAAATACATTTCCGAGATGTCAAAACACTATCGTCTGCGGTTGTATCATTCATTGTGTACATCATGGCAGAAACATCAAACAAAGTAAATTTATGGTAAAAACGGAATTGGCCCGAGGAAGAACTTAGACCGCCGTATATTTAGGCCTTTTAATGAAACAGTTAGGTGTCGTTTCTGGACTTAGTTCAATAGTTGCGATCAAACTAAGTTTACTCCTGGTCGTAGGCCTCTTTATGACACGTGACCCTGAGCTGAGTTTGAAAACTAGTTTACCGGTGTGGTATATTTCGATGATAGATCAGACAGGGGACCAGTTTAAACTGATGTCGACGGTGTTGCATGCTAGTTCGATTTTGCAGTCATTGCCTTTTCGTGTGACCATTTAGCTGATCTATATACATATATATGTAGAATAGACTAGACCCAATCTGCCGATGCAAAGAAAACTACATCCGGATAAACATATGACACAGTATCTAATTCTACTTTTTATCAACTGCGTGATGGATTACACATTTAGATGAAAAGTAAGAGCGTTACAAATTGTTAATTTTTCTAAAGTAAAATCATCCTGGCATTTCACGTGGATGCCAGACTTACAGCAATGCAAACTGTAACTGACAGTAAATAAATTAAAAAATAAAAGAGTAAATATAATAACATTAGCGATTGAATATATATAACTTCATAGAGTAAAAGTGAATCTGAAGCAATAAACCTGTCAAATCAGCAGAAAATTTGGATTCCTGAATCATTGTCCTCTTGTCAGGTATTCCAGATCGTAATCATCGATGTGCATTGACCTCGGAGGTCACCAGTTCCGGAAAATGCAAGAGAGGCACTGTGCACGTTTCAGATTTGTAAAGTTTGCACCAAATTCATTATCAAGATTTCATTTGAGGGAAACAGTTGTGTGATTTAATTACTTCTTACACTTATGATACTTTAAGTCATTCATGACATGTGTATATCTTAAATGAACAAACGAAATGTGTACGCGCATTTATTCACGCCAGCCTCAATCTGTGTATGATTTCGGTCTCAGCAACCGATTATGTTTAGCAATCATCATTCCTATGGCGGTGTATAGGACGCAATGGCGATATATACGAAACGCTCATTGTGTGTATGCTCTCAATGAATATTCCCTTGTTTATAGTGCTGAATTATTTTCCAGATGTTGGGGATTGCATTAGGTACGCCGGTATATATGTTATTTGGTGCATAATTGGACAAAATACCGTCAGTTACATTGTGTATAGCTTCTATTGCTTTTACATGCTATAGCGCTATTCATTATAAATGTCTGTCCACTATTCTCTGTCCGTCTGTCTGTTGATCTGTTTGTGAAGATTATAATGATGGTTTCCGTACTAAAAGCAGATAAGATTATAATGATGGTTTCCGTACTAATAGCAGATAAGATTATAATGATGGTCTCCGTACTAATAGCAGATAAGATTATAATGATGGTTTCTGTACTAATAGCAGATAAGATTATAATGATGGTCTCCGTACTAATAGCAGATAAGATTATAATGATGGTTTCTGTACTAATAGCAGATAAGATTATAATGATGGTCTCCGTACTAATAGCAGATAAGATTATAATGATGGTTTCCGTACTAATAGCAGATAAGATTATAATGATGGTCTCCGTACTAATAGCAGATACGATTATAATGATGGTCTCCGTACTAATAGCAGATAAGAAGTAGACTACGCTGATGAATGTAAAGACCAAATGAAATATAAAAGTGACTTCTATTTTTTCTAGAGTTCGGTAAGTCGAAGTTAAAGGCTGTGTCAAATGAAACTTGGTATTTGTTTCTAGTCAATATTAACTGATTGAATTTCCCTGGAAGTGATGTCACTTCCATGACCTTTATTAGGTTGTGACAGGAAAACATGGACGTCTTGATCGTAAAGAAAATTTCTAAATATCTAAAGATAATATCTGAAATATATCAACACCTAGCTAGTTAGCTGACCTACGAAAGGTTTCTATTGAATAATGGTGTCATATCCCCCTGTTCCCTGAAAAATACGGATAAATGACAAAAATACATGTATTTGCTGGTTTTCACGCGAGTATTTGTCCCCTTTTTAGCGTATTACAAGTGCAGCAGAATCGCATTTAAATACCTTGTACCAGCGCATTAGAGGATGTACTTTCAGAACAATTCGAGGTATATATTGTAACTCTTAATTCTAATGTAATTATAATGGAAATACGTTATTTCTTGAATGTATCTTGTCCATAAATTTCCCGATATAAATGATAATTGTTATGGGAATCTTTAGGAGTTGTAAAATCTAGCTTGTTTTGTTAGATTTTAAGCAGCTGTAACTTGTAAATATATTTGATTTTATGAAACATTGGATGTGACCAAAACATTTTCTTCATGCGCTTTTCATATCATGTTTATGTATTGTATATATCTAGCTACATTAAAGACAAAATATACCTGTAAATAAATGTATAGATAGATAAGTTAATATATATAGCCATATTTACATTACCTGTAAATAAATGTATAGATAGATAAGTTAATAGATATAGCCATATTTACATCATCTGTAAATAAATGTATAAATAGATAAGTTAATAGATATAGCCATATTTACATTACCTGTAAATAAATGTATAGATAGATAAGTTAATATATATAGCCATATTTACATTACCTGTAAATACATGTATAAATAGATAAGTTAATAGATATAGCCATATTTACATTACCTGTAAATACATGTATAAATAGATAAGTTAATAGATATAGCCATATTTACATTACCTGTAAATACATGTATAAATAGATAAGTTAATATATATAGCCATATTTACATTACCTGTAAATAAATGTATAAATAAATAAGTTAATAGATATAGCCATATTTACATCATCTGTAAATAAATGTATAAATAGATAAGTTAATAGATATAGCCATATTTACATTACCTGTAAATACATGTATAAATAGATAAGTTAATAGATATAGCCATATTTACATCATCTGTAAATAAATGTATAAATAGATAAGTTAATAGATATAGCCATATTTACATCATCTGTAAATAAATGTATAAATAGATAAGTTAATAGATATAGCCATATTTACATTACCTGTAAATACATGTATAAATAGATAAGTTAATAGATATAGCCATATTTACATCATCTGTAAATAAATGTATAAATAGATAAGTTAATAGATATAGCCATATTTACATCATCTGTAAATAAATGTATAAATAGATAAGTTAATAGATATAGCCATATTTACATTACCTGTAAATACATGTATAAATAGATAAGTTAATAGATATAGCCATATTTACATTACCTGTAAATACATGTATAAATAGATAAGTTAATATATATAGCCATATTTACATTACCTGTAAATACATGTATAAATAGATAAGTTAATAGATATAGCCATATTTACATTACCTGTAAATACATGTATAAATAGATAAGTTAATAGATATAGCCATATTTACATTACCTGTAAATAAATGTATAGATAGATAAGTTAATATATATAGCCATATTTACATTACCTGTAAATAAATGTATAGATAGATAAGTTAATATATATAGCCATATTTACATTACCTGTAAATAAATGTATAGATAGATAAGTTAATATATATAGCCATATTTACATTACCTGTAAATACATGTATAAATAGATAAGTTAATATATATAGCCATATTTACATTACCTGTAAATAAATGTATAGATAGATAAGTTAATATATATAGCCATATTTACATTACCTGTAAATACATGTATAAATAGATAAGTTAATATATATAGCCATATTTACATTACCTGTAAATAAATGTATAAATAGATAAGTTAATAGATATAACCATATTTACATTACCTGTAAATACATGTATAAATAGATAAGTTAATAGATATAGCCATATTTACATTACTTGTAAATAAATGTTTAAATAGATAAGTTAATAGATATAGCCATATTTACATTACCTGTAAATAAATGTATAAATAGATAAGTTAATAGATGTAGTCATATTTACATTACCTGTAAATAAATGTATAAATAGATAAGTTAATAGATATAGCTATACATGTATTTACATCGTCTGTAGATAAATGACATGATGGATGACTAATTGATAAAATCTATATCATTCAATTATCACAAAAAGACTTAGTCATTTTATACTAACATGTGGATATAGTAAATCTATAAAAGACTTATTCATTTTATACTAACATGCGGATATAGTAAATCTATAATAAGATGAAGATCTCTTTTTAAGAGCGAAAATGTTCGCACTGGAAAGTATAAAATGATTCTTAATCATAAAATAATTCTTAATTATAAAATGGTTCTTAATTATTTCGCTGTCGATGAGTAATATAAACATGAAACCCTTTGATTTTTCTCAAGAATTAAAATTTTCTCTAAATATTGTGAATACTGACCATACAGCGTGTATCATCCCACTAGAGTGGAGACATCTCACGAACTGTTCCGTGTCGTTATCATTAACCAACTTTCCGAAATCAATAAGGAAAACCTATAACATAGTCGTGTTACCTAACTCCTGGTCAGAATTTTTGCACGGAAAAGGAATTAAGATTTTTTTCTACTTTCAACGAAGTAATTCTACTATCGAACTCATAATTCAATCCATTGTTTAATGCATTATTTCTTGGTGCATTTAGTGGTTTTTAAAAATGTATATTAATAGTACACAAGTAGTGAAAAATGCATTACATATTTTAAAGAATGGCATGTTCTATATTACTACGTTGACTATCTTCACTGTTTTTGGCGTACCGTTTATTTCTTTATTTAGAGGCTGCATGTGCTTTTATACCTGCATACAACCAAAAGACCCGATATCTTATGTCATTCCATATGTATGTTAGTAGTTTCTTAACTTTCTGTAACAGAAGAGACCGACAATGTTGACGTCACTCTTGTTTTTCCTTGCGGATAAACATCAGTCATAAAAAATAACACGATGAAATAATCAGCTAAGTGTATTATCGCTTCCAGGGATGGTTTATCGGTCAAACCAATGCATTGGTTGTTGTTGTTTTGTTTTTTATAGAAAAATCGTAATTTGGAATCGTAGCATGAAAACTCCCGTATCATTCAACTTACAAGTTTGTGAAAGCAGTGAACCTTGACCTGCGAGATACACCAAAACTTCCACTTGAAGCATTTTAACTTTTTAATATCACTATCAGTAAGGGTAGTAAATTTTTGTACTTTGACCTAAATTGTACTAATACGCATAATCATACTTATCAAACTCTGTTCAAAACCATGCATGTTCACTACATGATAAATCTTGGACCGTATAAATCCTCATCTCTTCTCCACTAGGTATACAGACAGTACCTATTCGTGTTTAACTGACGATACTTATACGTGTGTGTATACTGACAGTACTATACATATGGTATACTGACTATACTTATATGTGTGTATACTGACGGTACTTATACATTCATGTATACAGATGGTACTTATACGTATGTGTACAATGATAGTACTTATACGTGTGGTATAGTGACTCTACTTATACGTGTGTGTATAGTGACTATACTTATACATGTGTATACTGACAGTACTTATACGTGTATGTATAATGACATTACTTATACGTGTGTGTATACTGACGTTACTTATACGTGTCTGTATACTGACGGTACTTATACGTGTGTATACTGACTGTACTTATACGTGTGTTTATACTGACTGTACTTATACGTGTGTGTATACTGACAGTACTTATATATGTGTGTATACTGACAGTACTTATATGTGTGTATACTGACGGTACTTATACGTGTCTGTATACTGACGATACTTATACATGTATGTATACTGACAGTACTTATACGTGTGTGTATGCTGACAGTACTTATACGTGTGTGTATACTGACAGTACTTATACGTGTAGTATACTGACAGTACTTATACGTGCGTGTATACTGGCGGTACTTATACGTGTGTGTATACTGACGGTACTAATACGTGTGTGTATACTGGCGGTACTTATACGCGTGTGTATACTGATGGTACTTATATGTGTGTGTATACTGACGGTACTTATACGTGTGTGTATACTGATGGTATTTATATGTATGTGTATAATGACAGTACTTATATGTGTGTGTATACTGATGGTACTTATACGTGTGTGTATACTGACAGTACTTATGCGTGTGTGTATACTGACAGTACTTATACGTGTGTGTATACTGGCGGTACTTATACGTGTGTGTATACTGGCGGTACTTATACGTGTGTGTATACTGATGGTACTTATATGTGTGTGTATACTGACGGTACTTATACGTGTGTGTATACTGATGGTACTTATACGTGTGTGTATACTGACAGTACTGATATGTGTGTATACTGACGGTATTTATACGTGTGTGTATACTGACGGTACTAATACGTGTGTGTATACTGGCGGTACTTATACGCGTGTGTATACTGATGGTACTTATATGTGTGTGTATACTGACGGTACTTATACGTGTGTGTATACTGATGGTATTTATATGTATGTGTATAATGACAGTACTTATATGTGTGTGTATACTGATGGTACTTATACGTGTGTGTATACTGACAGTACTTATGCGTGTGTGTATACTGACAGTACTTATACGTGTGTGTATACTGGCGGTACTTATACGTGTGTGTATACTGGCGGTACTTATACGTGTGTGTATACTGATGGTACTTATATGTGTGTGTATACTGACGGTACTTATACGTGTGTGTATACTGATGGTACTTATACGTGTGTGTATACTGACAGTACTGATATGTGTGTATACTGACGGTACTTATACGTGTGTGTATACTGACGGTACTTATACATGTGGTATACTGATGGTATTTATATGTGTGGTATACTGATGATATTTATATGGGTGATATACTGATGGTATTTATATGTGTGGTATACTGATGGTATTAATATGTGTGTGTATACTGATGGTATTTATATGTGTGTGTATACTGATGGTATTTATATGTGTGGTATACTGACTGTACTTATACGTGTGTGTATACTGGCGGTACTTATACGTGTGTGTATACTGGCGGTTCTTATACGTGTGTGTATACTGATGGTACTTATACGTATGTGTATACTGACGGTACTTATACGTATGTGTATACTGATGGTATTTATATGTGTGGTATACTGACTGTATTTATACTTGTGTTTATACTGACAATACTTATACGTGTATGTATACTGACAGTACTTATACGTGTGTGTATATTGACGGTATTTACATAAATGTATACGTGTGGTATACTGACTGTACTTATGTGTGTGTGTAAACTGATGGTACGTATAGCCGTGATATACTGACGGTATTTATATCAATGGACAATGTTGTTACCAGCTTTGTCAGCTGAACCAAACCATATTCCTCATGTAACCTATTTATAATTCTTTTATCACTTCTGGTTATATATATATATATATATATATATATATATATATATATATATATATATATATATATATATATATCATACAATGATTTCCCTAATATCCACAATTGATTGATACATATATAGGAATTAAGATTTATTTCTTCTTTTTTTTTTAATGTTTGACATTTTAAATCTGTAGTTTGAACAAGTTTTTATTGATTTTTATTATTCTGTATAACGACAATGTGTGTGGTTTTTATTTTATTTTAAATGTTAACACATAATATTGTTTTTATATGTCTGGCATATTAAAAGAGGTGGCAACATACATATTTTCTTTGGTTATTAATTAGGTAATTAATTAATTAATTATATTGAGTGGAAATGAGTTAAGTTTTTTTTACTGTCAACAATTAAAATTGATAAGTTACAAGAGGATGAGGATGAAAGTACCTTAATACATTTTAAGTATTGTAGGTATAAAAAGTAGCTTGCGGTGACAATAATTTCTTATTGATCATGTATCATGAAACTGTGATGATCAGAGAAAATTCAGATTAAAAATGTTAGAACGTTTATGCAATGAAAGCAAAGAAAGTTATCATCCACTCAAAATAAATCTAGGCAGTATGTAAAGAGTGGAATCACTGTAGCTCCTCACCTTGATGGTAGAAGTGGAGTTGTAAACATTTTAGGTAAGGCAGGGATTAGACGTGGTCGAACAAGCTTTTTCTTCCCTGTGTCACTAATAAGAAGGACAATCTTTTAAATAAAAGATACATACTTAGTTAAGTGAGTCAACATCTGATTCAAGAAGTTTTCCTTTTACAGTTTTATTAGCTGAGAATCATTGCTCCGTCTCTAAGTTGTAATTAATTGTTTAATGTTTTTCTCTTTAACGGTTCTATCATCTCGGTTTATCCCACGAATCAAAAGAAATCATTTTTGAGCAGTTAGCTTAGTTTAAATTGTGGGAAATAGTTTTACTTTAGCGTATTAATTTGTTGTTGTTGATATTTTTGGTAAATCCGCTCGGTTACACGTCACAAAACTATTCCTGCTTCTCCCTTTTTACTCTCCAATATTGTCGTCCATCTGGGTTACTTTCAATGTATCTGCTGAAGACATGCGTGGAAACACATAAAAGAAGACAAAATGTATTAAATGTATCATGTGTGGTACGTGACTTACTTTTAAATCATGTATTATCATTCGCATCATGCAATACATATGACGCTCAACTTCAATATTTGTTTTATCATATACTTCCTATTTGACAAGTGACTTGTTACATATCAGACTATTGAAGGAACCTTAAGTAGCTATCGGAGACGTCTCAGGTTTGACACTGTCTTTTGCGATCGTTCACGGGAGCATCAAACTACCAGGCGAGTTTGGAATTTCTTTAACCACGTGACTACACTACTGGAACAGGTGATACGTCTTGGAATTGGGAATATCAACCTTGATTGGATTTTTGCAGGGTCGTCCAATGCGCGATTCGTCGTTCTTCAGGTTACCCAAACTCTCCATGAATAAGGTCCATTGATGTTTGCATTGAATTAATTCTATGACCTGCACTCGTCCTCCTTCATGTTACCCAATGTATGCTATACATGCTTATAAGGTCTATTTATCTATTGACTAATCATGTGACCATTCAATGTCTGCATTTTGTCGTTCAAAATGTTTGATAGTGTTTGTATTTATTGTTCACCATGTCAACGTATGGATATATGAATCGTTTTTCTAACTAGCCAAGGTCCATATTCACCATTCAATAGGTCATCCAATACTTGCACTGACCAAGCAGTGGTCAGTTATCAATAGTCCTCCCAAGTTACAATGCCAACATGTGTACATCGGTAATTTGAAATCATAATGGGGAAAATCATTTAAGGGAAATTTAATACTGTTTGCAGAATTAAAAAAAATGTCAATGTATTTGAAACTATGACAATATTTCTTTCTACCTTATCTTTGTTGAAACATTTATCAAGCTTTTTTTAGTCTTTCTACATTCTACATTCATTTTAAGAACGCTATCAAAACATCGAGTATTCAATTTATTTAACCTAGACAAAATTGAATTTAAGGTCATATAAGGTAGGGAGTTCAAATTTTTATATAGGAAAATATCTTTTGATAACATTACTTTGAAAACATCGTTGTACAAGTTTAGGATAAAGTCAAGTTTGTTGAACTGTGACATTTACCTGGGTAGGAGATATTGTCAGTGGAATCTAATGCTTTACATTTAGGTTCAAGATGGGGTCACACAAGAAAGCGTAATTGGGATTAAATGTTTTACATTGGGAAATTCCAGGTGACTGATATGACATATGGTCACCATTGTCATTGAAGTGTTAATACCTGGTTTAAACCTAGGGTCATAGTCTTGTTACATTCGTGTATGCACAATGATATGTACAACTACTTTTCTAACATGTATGGTCGTTCTGGGATATTCTTCTAAATATCCAATTGAAAAGTTCAAATCAGAATTAATTTTGAAAAATTGGAACTCGGGTAGTTTACGACTCCCCTCACCATTCAAATGCAGCGTTAAAGGTTAGTCAAGTTAAACACAATCTAATTAAAGTAACATCGTATAGAAACATCAGGCTTCTGTGAAACCTCCTCCTCAGTAATTCTTCTTTCAACTTGCTAAGATTGCAGTGTGGCGATGTAAGGGAGGGGCTGTCCAGAATCCGTGAGCCAGGGGTCATTTATAGTGACCCTTGTATGAGGAAATAACCCATTTCGTTAGAGTCTGAAAAATATCCATTACAAAATTTAAGAAATATCACCAAAATTGAGGGATATGGATAGATATTGTTTTTAAAAAGAAATTAGTGTAGATCTAGGAAACAAATAAGGCCCACGCTTCACATCATTTTCTGATTCATTACAGTGATTTCATGCTGTAAATTGCATTACAAACCACCATAAAAAGCCATAGATCCAGAAAATACAGAATTCATGGCTGAGACTTCAACGTTTTCAAATTTACAGAAAGAATCACCGTGTATATCAAAGAAATCCGCTGCTTCAAAAAAAATATAATATTGGTCCATTCATTGAAGTAAACATTCACATTCAATTTGGGTTCAATGAATATTTATATGCAGAGACTCTGGGTGTTAAGGAATGTTAACCTTCAACCTCTCTCATCAACAATGAACTCATCCATATGTCTATATTGTTACGCAGGCAAATGTGCGTCATGTGAATTTCAAGTGAATTACTGCTCTCGTGAAATTCACGTAAATTGCATGTTCGTTTACAAATTTAGAAGACTAAATTGTTTTTCTATCATTTTGTAAAACATTCATATATGATTATATGGTGCTCATATCTGGATTTTTTTCTCTTTGTTTTAAATTCTAGCGTTTGAATATAACGTTTCCTGGTACATGTGTTATTTCAAGTGAAACGAGGATGTAAAGAGGCTCATACTTTTACAATATATCCATGCACACAGTGTGCGATGACAGAGTTCAACTCCCCAAAATGGGAACTTTTTTATCCGCCGCCAAAATCTAAAAAAGCAAAACGAGCGACGAACCTCAGTCAAGCAAAGATTTGAAAGATATAGATTATAAAATGTAAAACTCGACTTTCGCCAGAGAGCCTGTGCAAGAAAAAGACTACTTAAATCCCCTTCAACAAAATCGAACTCATATTACCAATGCTGGCTGTATACATAAATACCACAGAAACGAAGCAACAGAAAACTTCCGTAATATCTGTGGCATACTGACGGTACCTATACCTGTGGGTATACTTTAAATCATACCCAAGCATCCCTATTCACTAATATTACCATGACAGCTTGACTTTTGTGAAGGGTTTGATGCAATACTAAAATTAGAATTGACTAGAGAAAACGTTTTTTTGGAGAACAAATAAATGTTTAGAGAAATTATATGAAATTTGACTAACCAGACTCTTAGAACAGGACAGACATACCCGAGTCTTAAATCTCTTTGGCAACGGTGGTAGAATTATAGCTATAGATAACTAAAAACAATGAAATAGAATCCAACTTCCTCCACGCCTGATGGTTAAATATAGGACAACACTACATGTGCACAAATGGACATCTTTAATTGAACTTAACCTATATCCACTCGTCTAGATTTAATCTGAGGTAGTTTTCTGCAGTGTGGGTAGTACCATTCCCCCCTAGGTACACAATTGATACTAAGACACAAATAACGAAACCACTGAATCGAGCATTGTTAATTGTCACAATAAATCATTTCACCAGAGTACTGAAGCACCAGATTTTGTCACATTGAGCACATGTAGCATAAATGGACTTGATCTTGTTGTCTACTGTTTTGGCATTTGAGATTAGTAAACGTGAATATAATTTACCTATGAGATCAGGGAAAACAGGAGTGATAAATATATGTTTTAACTTGTCACAAATGTCCTGTTACAGTGACATATCAAAACTTATTTGTTCCTTGTGAAGGTCTTTTTCAGTAAAAACACGAAATTAGGCAATTTCCATTTAATATGCTCCTAATTTAGTCTGAGCTTGATGACAATACATGCGATTGTTGTCGAATTTTATATCACCGATATTATCCCTGACTAAGAAAAAACTGCTGTCATCAACTGCAAAATGAAGTGAGGACTGTTGTTCTGTACAAAATAAATATACGAACATTTAATTTCAACAACAAATTGACCACAACTTGAAAACTTTTCATGTTGAAATCCGCATGTAATTCATTTCAATTGCTTTATCATCACGCAATTCAGTTAACACAACTGTAATAAAAAGTTTGATTGCGGATTATATTTTCGGGGTATTCAGGTAAGAATTCTAGTATACCAGATTTTCAATTATTACCATTCATTGATTTAAAGAGAGACAAAAATTCATCACCAGACGGTTCAAAATACTACAAACTTACTGACTTTAGGTGTTACTGCTGTAGCTGCAGTTTCTAATCTTATGTCTAACTTCTTTTTCATTGTTTTTGCTGATGTGAAGTCAATGTCTCCTACAAATGTATAAGCCTTAATTTTAAATCATATTTTTGTATTATATAATACATATGACGTTAAGCCTCAATGTCTGTTTTGTCGTGTCTTGATACCGGATTCTTGAAGGAACTGTTACAACCTATCTGAAAGGTCTACGGTTTGAAACTGTCTCTCGGGAGCATCAGACTGCCAGGTGAGTTCAAGCAATCAACCAATCTCTTGACTGCCAGGCGAGTTCAAGCAATCAACCAATCTCTTGACTGCCAGGCGAGTTCAAGCAATCAACCAATCTCTTGACTGTCAGGCGAGTTCAAGCAATCAACCAATCTCTTATTTGTAGATTTAAAAATATGAATTAAACGTTTGTGTGGCAGAAAGTCGTTGTTTTAAAGGCATGTCATTGTATAGATAAGGAATATTTGACTAATTAGAGTCAATCTTCAATGACATGCATTGAATTGTCAATAAACAACTCATTTCACCATTTTGCAGTGGTAAGATTTTTTACAATAGATGCTAGAGAGTAAACTACAATGAGTCATACGTATCTCGTTATGAACCCCCTGTAGGCGTTCAGCAGACAGCTATTAGGGCATTTACTATTTGCTGGGGTACTGCTATAGTCTTTGTTTTTGGAATGATTGTGTCAGTTTTCATTCCTTTGTTGTACAGAAGACGATCTGGGTTCTAACCTGTGTATGCTGATTGATAGAAAGACAGTTTTTTTCCACCGCCAACTGCCACATTTATGTAGAAATATTCCATTATCACCAGTATATGGCATTATATTTCTCAACTAAGTCGATACACAAGAGGTTGTTATGCGTATGATAATTTTTTTTAAATCGAGACAAACAAGGTGATGTTATTCTCGTTTAGAATCAAGGTTTCGCAAATTCTATGATCGTTATAACTATATAGTTTGCCAATACAACCTCTCATTTGGTGAAATGTTGACAGAAGTGTTACATACCAACCGTTAGGCCGTTCTTTACATACTTATTTCGGATACGGATTACTTCAATCAAGATATAGGGTTTGTGTGACCGGTAGACAGGAAATGCTTAATCCTCTTAGGTGTGTGAAACCGCCTCTGGTGTGCCCAGGGATCCCTGCTTGCTACTCTTGTAATCTTTATAGGAAGTACAACAATGTTCGCTATCTTCACCTTTTATCATGCTTTCGAGTAAATGCTGAACATATCAGAAGAAAAAGGTGCTTCTGTATCCATGGTTAGATTAAATGAAGCAATTTACACATGTGTCTGGTTTAATAGTCATGTGATTTGGATTCAGCATTTGCATTTCTCCCGATTCACTTTTAAATGTGGTTCGGACATACAAACATTCCTACTGCACCTCAACAGCAAAATCAAAGCTATTCTCATCCCACAATTATTTTCTAATTTTCAAAATATACTTTGATTGATTGAATATTGTTCAACGTCCCTCTCGAGAATATTTTACTCATATGGAGATGTCACAATTGCACGTGAAGGGCTGTAAAATTTAGGCCTTTGTTCGGCGCTTATGGCCTTTGAGCATGGAGGAATCTTTATCGTGCCACACCTGCTGTAACACGGGACTTCGGATTCTGTGGTCTCATCCGAAGGATCGCCCAATTTAGTCACCTTTTACGACAAGCAAGGGGTTACCGAGGACCTATTCTAACATGGAACCCCAAAATATACTTTGAAATGTGATATATTATCAAGAATTGTTGTTAGTCATATCAACGTTATCATTAAGTGGCTATTATCTACCAAGTGGTCAGACGGGTTTGATCGGCGATATCCAGATAGCTCAGTTGCTAGAGCACTAAACAGGGTTCGAATCCCGGTCTGGTCCATGGTATTTTCCCATGTTACATTTAGTGCCGTGAGCAGGATATTCATCCCCTTAAATCATTTCACCTGTCAGTTCTAATGGCTACTTCATGACAACTAATGTAAAAGGGAGAGAAAAGCAAGAAAGTGTCGTTGGGATTTATTGCTTTACATTTAGATTCAAGGTGGCGTCACAAAAGAGAGTGTCATTGGGATTTGATGTTTAACATGGGAAAATGTAGTATCCTAGGTGACTGATATGACCTATGATCACCTTTGTACGTTACGGGATTTTACAATCCATTCGTGTTATTTGTAATTTAGAATTAAACTTACAATATCCGGTTTGATATGCACGTACTCCCAAGTTGGCGTAAACGATGTTATGTCGACCCTACTTGAGCCCGTCAATGTGTGAGTTATCAATGTGAAATAGTGTTAATAATTGTATATTGTCAACAAACTATCCGAGATTAAATAAGTGTTCTTAATTATTTACAAGGTTGAAACCAATCAATGTTACTACATGGCGGCATAGATGAATTTATGAGTGCAACAACCTCTGTCATTGAAGTATTAATGCTGCTTTCAAACCTAGGGCCAGACACTTGTTACTTTTTCATATGTACAATAATATACACAACTACTTTTCTACCATGTACGTTAGTTCTGGAACATTCTTCCTAAAACTCCAACTAAGGAAACGTTTGAAAATTGGAACACGGATAGTATACGACGTTTTTCCCATTCAAATACATATTTAAAGGTACGTCAAACCAATAACAATGTCTTTAAAATTACATTGCTTAGAGACATCACTCTTCCGTGTAATACCATCCTATCTAATTCTTCTTTCAAATCGAACTATGAATAGAAAGACACGTAGAGTCACAGAGAACTTTTACATAATTTGATTACAATATTTCACAAACAGCATGTTCAAGCACACTCGTAGAAAAATAGGTCTGCCACAACCCGCTGTCCAATGCCAAAAGTTTAGTTTGACCAGCTAAGTTCGGTGTTCCTTGGATACTGGCGATGTAAGGGGGGGGGGGGGCTGTCCAGAATTGGTGAGCCAGGGGTCTGTAGCAGTGACCCTTGACCCTTGTATGAGGAAATAACTCACTCCGTTAGAGTCTGAAAAATATTAATTACAAAGTTTAAGAAATACCAAATCAACATAAGCGGATACATACAGTGTATATATTTTAAGGAAATTAGTGTAGATCTGGGAAACAAATAACACCCCAGCTTCACTTCATCTTATGATTTATTACAGTAATTAAAAGCTGCAAATCACAACACACCATTAAAAAAAAGCCATGGATCATCAAAATACAGAATGTATTCTATGGACTTGAACTTTCTCAAATTTTCAAGAAAACAAATTACTGTGTATATCAAAGTAATTCCTCTGTTCTATAATGATATTGATATATTTTCCATAAATTTGCAGTTCACGTTCATATATTCTGGTTCAATAAATTCATTTATTATATAGCTAATAAATACTCTATAACTCTATAATAAAATGTGCGTAAAATCTAGAGAATGTTAGCGTTCAATATCCTGAGAATTTATTGAACGCTAACTTTTCATTGCGTAAATTGTGTGCGCCCGAAACATTCCGAGTATGAGCGTTCAATATTGACATTACCGTAAGGTAGCAGGGGACAGTTTCGTACTATAGGCCCGGTCAACTTTTTCAAAAAATGGAAATACCCTATATTTGAAGTGATATTACATGTGTAAAAATGTATACAATAATTTTACGATGCATGTCAAATGTAGCTGTCAGAGTGCTTAATACAAATGTTGATATACATGTAGGTGTCACCACGATTCCTAGCATATAGATAGGTGCAAATACGAAACTAAGACACATGGTCAGTTGAAATTCCGGTGAAAACACGCAGGGTCCAGCAAAAGGTCTGTAGCTGTGAGGGAAAGTGGATGACCCCATATGAGAGGTAGATTTTTGAGAAGGGCAGATAGGGTTCTTGATTGTGCACATTGTCTAAATCCCCATGTTTGGTACTGTGATGGTGTGGGGTGGTGCGGATTAGCCTAAATGAGAGAAAATCAAAGCAAAAAAGGGGCACCTGCTCAGATCATGTTTTGTGCATCAGCACCAGTATTTATAGATTACATGTAATTTAGAGTCATAATTTATTAATTATACTAATATGAAATACAAGTATTGACATAAAAGGGAAATATGATTTTTCATTAGTTTGTCATAATCTGACTTTGGTGTATACCCCTTTCCACATGCTTCAAAACCAACGAAACTGTTCCCTGCCACCTTACGACGTAAACAAACCCAAGCCAAAATGGCAGACGACCGACCGAATCTGACAGAGGCGGTTTTTTATATCATGCCAGAAGAACTTGCCGACTTATTTCATAGTGATTTGCCGTTAGCTGACACTTTTGCATCTGTGGACAGAATCCACATGTTTATAGATGAACAGAAAAAAGAAAACACCTTGGGATATAAAAAATTTTCACAGAGTATCTATTCGGACAAGGGAAATTCAGATTGATTGAAAATAATCCGCCAAAAGAATTGGACGTTTTATTATCAATTTTTTACATCGATGCGCGAAAGAAGGACGGTGATGAATACGAACCAGGATCCTTATAGTCCATTAAGTGCAGTTTAGATAGATATCTCCGTGACCATGACCGGGATTATACTGTGAGGGATCGGATTTTTTTGTTGGCTAACCGTACTTTGAACGCTAAGAAAGTCTTTATAAAGAAAGAGGGAAAAGGACAAAAGCCAAATGTTTCACGAGCTGTGACAAAAAAGGAAAAAACATGATGTGGGAGAAGGGGCAGCTGGGAGACAAATCACCTCGAGTTCTTCAGTTTTCATTATGGTTCTTTAGTTTTCATTATGGTTCTTTTTTATCAAATTCTTTGGACTACGAGGTCGACATGAACACAGACAACTGTGCTTTGGTGATGTTGAACTTGGAAGTGACCCAGTCACTAGTAGAGAGTACCTTGAATTTAATGAACGTTTGACGAAAACAAGGGGTGATACTGGTAAAGTAAACACGAGAAAAGTCAAAGTCAAATCAAAACTATATGCAACTGAAACAGATCGAGATCCAGCTGAACTCTACAAAACATTCATAAAGCAACGTCCGATGCAGGTAAATTCGCCCAACAGTCCATTTTACTTGGCATGCATTCCTGAATCCCGAATACCTCCTGGTGCTGACATTTGGTTTTATCCTAAACCAATGGGGGACAATTACTTAGGAAAACTTATGTCAATGACCGCTAAGGAATGTGGCATAGAACACAAGACAAACCATAGTGTGCGGAAAACTTGTGTTAAAACACTTAGGAAAGGCGGAGATGCACGAGATAAAATCAAACATATTACAGGCCACAAAAGTACACACACATTGGAGTCGTATGACGATGGCTTGTCAGACGACGAACAAATTATGATGTCTGATATTCTGACAGGAAAGGATGAAGCTAAGCCATATGCTCTCCGAACACCTGTCCAGGACAATATTCCTTGGATACAGTTTCTACCACAATTACAGAGAATGATGCTCAATGCCCTCAATCTACTCACAGTTCTTGTCTCGGAACAGGGACACTTTCGAATTTGTTTGGTAGTGGGACTGTTGTTCACAATTGCACATTCAATATCAATGTCAACATGGCACAAGGATTTCAGAAGTGAAACTGTGATATCTCTGTGTTATAATCCATGGCCATAAACTGTGACCTCTGTCACAATTGTGACACTTAATGTTTCATTATAAATAATTTCTCTGTTTGTGTTGCATATCAAATGTTAAACTTGTTAATTAAAATTGTCCAATTATATTTGTTTTATTGTTATCTTGTTATTTGATATATTAGATAAAATTGAAGAAAAAAACTACTATGGTTTGTGTTACTTAATTCAGGATGGTAGAGTGTGAAATTGTGAATAAATTAAGGATTTATTGCACTAAAAACAAATATTCATTTCATTTCCTTAAACAAAATGTTTTACTGCACCTAAATTATGATATCCCTATTCACAAAATCAGTTGCTTCATGCATCAGTGACGGGTTTAATATTGAACAGTTAAGAAATGCATGCTGATTTTGCACACTTACACCTTAGATGTCAATTGTGATGAATTCTCGTCTATTTTGGTGTATTTTGAGTGAAAAGGGATATGATTAAACAACTAAATACTATAATAAAAGGGTTATTGAACTGAGATAGGTGAATATTGGCACTCGCAAGCTCGTGCATTTTCACAGCCAACTCGTGCCAACATTCACCAATATAAGTTTAATAACCCTATAATATTCATTCATTTACTATATGCAAATCCAGGCATGTTATGGAATGTCAGAACCTTCACCGCCTTTAATCAACTCATCCCTATAATGCTTCTATTGCTCAATTACAAATATAAAAGACAAAATCCACATGAAAGTATATTTTTGATCATTTTGTAAAACTCGCATATCTTTTTGTATGATGCTCATATTTGAAATAATCTGTCTTTATTTTAAATTGTAGGTTTTGAGCTAGGATGAGATTGTTTGGAAAACATTTCCTCGGACATGTGTTATTTCAAGTGAAGCGACGATGTGAAGGGGCTCACACCTTTACAATATATTCACACAATGTGTGCTGTTGAGGACCTGAACAAAGTTCAACTCCAGAAAGTGGAAAGTATGTATATGTCGACAAAATATAGAAATAAAATAAAATGAGCGACGGAACTTCACTTTAGCAATGATGTAAAATATACAGATTATGAACTGTAGAACTCGACTTGCGCAGACAGAGCCTGTGCCAGAAAATGACCACTGAAATTCACCTAAAAATTGAACCTTTATAACCAATACTCACTGACCTTAATTCTCCATGAAATTGACCTAGGATGTAACAAGAGGCCCGCAGGCGTTATATCGGTCACTTGATTATCAGTTAAAAGTATCACGTGACTAGTGCCAAGGGCCATTAAATCCTGTTCTGCATATCTAAGCTAAATTCAATATTTAGCAATAGTATAAAACAAGATGTGTTCTTAAAACTTAAATACCATCGAAAGGTTTTGATGAAAGGTTTTACATTAAATGACATATGTAAGATTAACACGATATGACTAATTTGTACCTGTCCTAGACTCAGAACCCCGAGGTTGCAAAATTCATGATTAGTTAGTACTTTTAACTGATAATGCTGCTTTTCCTAAACATGCAATTAGTTTTTATCGTGTAGACGAAAAACATATAGTAGTCTTTCAAGTAATAAGGGCAATAACCACACCACATTAACTGTAGTCCCACTCTGGAATCAAAACCGTTACCCCCTGAGATCAGAAATGTACAATTTTGGTAAAGGTCGACTTACTTCTTCTAAATATCTGTTTAGTTACAATTTAGTATTAATAGCATTAAATTAATTAAATGTTTTACACATATACAATATAAAACTAAGTTTTGAACCAACCCTGACGTCAGAACATTCAACCCGGGGATCATGAAATTTACATGTTTGGTAGAAGACTCCCTGCTCTACATTACAGTCATCGTCCAAAACCCACGTTCGATCACACTTCTTTTACCTCCCGTGGGACACAACGCCGATATTTTCGCTGGAAGGTGTGTCTCGGTTTCTTTGTGGGATCGGTCGCATTACCATTAGTTATTGCGATATTCAAGCTATATACATGCTTCTGTCGACAGGGGATGCTTACTCTGCCTAGGCTCCTGATCCCACCTTTTCTTATATAACATTTATTTCCCAATGGTTTACTGAAATTCTCTTTATTTTTTCTATACACTCCAATTTATCTATAAAACTCTATACTTTTACCAAATGAAGCCTATGATGATAAGTGCTCACATATTGCGCCCTGTAATTAAACTGCATTGCGATCGCTGACGTACATTATCCCAAATTGGTATGTGTTATGTGGTACCTGGTAGTTACTGTGTGTGTGGAGACGCAGAGGATTATGGGTAGTATGCACTGTCCGAATGAAATTAGATTAATAATTTTATTGATATGAAAGACGTATATACATGTATCAATTTACCCGCAATTTTATATAAACATTTAGTGTTTTGGTCAATAATTCCAGAAATTCATCTGTAACACCCCAAAGTTGCAACTCATTAGTCAGTTTAAGTCTTTTAACCTATCAAATTCCTTACGAGTTTTTGTTGTAAATTAAGTGCAAAAAGGGTATTATTTGCAGTCAACTGACATTTAACCTTATATATATATATATATTGTCACAGGACAAGGGGACATATTACATTAGAAACTAAACCATTAGATAAAAAAATACATTATCGATCAAAAACTGTAATTATTAGAGAAAGAAATTCCTACATAAGACGAAATGATTCAAATAATATGAAATTAAGCTTGTTACTGTATCGTAAAAACTATATAAATGAATTGCTGAATAAAATCAATAATAAGAAAATACTATCCTTAATAGGTATGCCACATCTCTCTCTCTCTCTCTTTCTCTGTGTGTGTGTGTGTGTTAATTATAATTAATTTGATTTACACTGTAGAAAAGAACTCACTCATTAGATTGACAAGTGCAGTATTTTCCGCCGCTGAGTTAACGAGGAGGAGTTCCCCGCCATCACTTGCACATTGAGCTGTCATTTGGCTGTGAGTTACTGGTGGTAACATGGATATGTAGGTCTTGATACATCCGAGCACGGGGTCAATGGCGTAACCAGGCCGTGTGCCTTGAAAAGAAAAATAAATCTCTTTACGATTTGAAATTTCCCATTTTACGGATATTTGCGATCGCACAAACGATATGGTGCTCGGTACAAATAGTGTTCCAGGGTATTGCAGCGTTCGTTACAATACCGATAAAACATACTATTAGCTCTTCCCGCATCATCCTACAGGTAAGCATTGTATCTTCATCAGGTAAATCTGTAGTTAAAACGAAAAAGAAATCCCTCCCTGTTCAAAGGCCGTAAGAGCCGAACATAGACCTAATATCGCAGCCCTTCACTAGCAATGGTCATGTATCCATGTGAGTGACAAATTCTCGAGCGGAACGTAAAACAATATATAATCAATCAATAAAAACCAGTGTGTAAAGAATGACCTAATACTCGGTACAACATTTGACCCAATGACGGCTTGTATTGGCAAAATAGGTTGTTAGAACGACCATAGAAATCGTGAGACTATTGAAATCCCTGTAACATCAACTTGTTTGGCAGAAGCCTGTTTCCATTAAAAAAATGGTCATACGCAGAACAAGTTCTTGAAGGACATGAACACCACATACATATCTATCAAAATACCTTTCCAATATGTTAAAGAGTTATCAATTCACCAGCTTGATGTCTTACTTGATAAGTTTGTTTTCAGTTTCATAAAGACCTAATGTTTGTTTAATTTTCTATTGACTTGTGTGTTTTGTCTTTTTCTTTCCCTCCGAAATGCACGCGTGACAATAGCTTGGCAGATGGCCTAGTTGTCAATAATTTAACGTATCAGAATTTGTCTAATACAAAAAATAAATAATGATTGCACTGTTTATTTTAGAAAAACAGCGCCAATTACAGATGTATAAAGGAATAACATCACCAAACAGTTTGTAGACAGCAACTCATATAAACATTATTTACTCACAATATTGCCGATTTCATACACGCTTTACTCGCTATATTTGAGTATTTACATCGTTATATGTGTGCACTGGTGGCAAACACATATAAAACTTGGACAACTTGTCAACATCGATTTAAATGTTGCCCATGGTAGATAAATTAGGCACTTAAAAGTTGAATTTTTAATCATATTTTGCAGTACTTTCACAATCCGAAGGGTGCATGTGACGTCACTGTACCACGTGATTACCTACCTATTTAACTTGACTTTTTGAAATCGGGGCTTAGATTTTAGTCTGTATTGTGGTTCATCATCGCAAAATTTCGGCGAACGAACTACTAGAATTAATTACTGTAAGCATAAAGAAAGCGAAATGTATGTAATGTTGTATACTTTGAAAACATGAGATATGTCCTTTAAGCTACAAAAATTGCATATTCATATGAACGTTAAGGTCCATGGGCCTTTGCTTAAGGAAATAATGTAGCGTTAACAGCTGTAGAAACTAAAACAGACGAGGTGCAACATAGTGCAAACTCGAATGTACAACTAGACTACATATGAATGCTGAAATATTTAATCATTGTGCTAAAAATAAGGAGTCTGTACCATGATAATTTTCTCTTTAAAATACGTCTATACCTTTCATGTGGAATTTCCATAAATCTTTAAAGATCTTTTTAATCTCATTGTGCTATCTTTATTGAACGATGTTTAAACGCCTCCTGTTATGACGAATAAAAGTATTCAATTACATGTCCACCATTGATCTTTCCTGCATTCACAACAGCAAACGGAATATTTCAGCGACTGAAAAGGCACTGACACAAAAACAAATGATTAATAATAAATGTCGGCATATTACATGCTAATGGTATACAGTTGAAACAAAGAATAAATTTCAATGTTTTTTGGGATATGGATATGGCAATTGATGAATTTCATAAGATAAATTACAAAACGCATACTGCAATGCCATTTCAAACTATATCGTAATAATGCATTTAAAATTCCGCTGTTAAATGTTTGTCAATAGAATTGGTTATTGACATATACAAAGACATCTTGGATATGTGCCATTACCTTTTGCGCAGTTTTTACACCGTTACTCTGTAGACTACGCTCCCACAGATCAGAAATATGGGTAACACCGGGGGTACATTAAGTCCTGCTGATAGGGAGTTCCAGGGAAACCGATCTGGTTAGTTTGTTTCGGTTTTTGTTCTGAGATTCCTTTTTTTTTTTTTGTAAAAAAAAAAAAAAAAAAAAATGAAGAATTCTCTCGGTTTAATAAATTTTGTAAACACTATATTTTGAAGAAATGCGTTTCATCTATCTCTATAGCTATGATGTTGAAAGTTTCACTTTGTTCTTTTGCAAACAAAATATATGTTTCATTGATTAAGTGATTTTGTAGTCTAGCATTTTTACCAAAAATTGTATGAAACTTCAATGTAAATGTTTTGATACAGATAATACAATTTCGTTATCATGTATTTGTGACAGGATGGAACAAGGCACAGAAAATGAAAATTAAAGTTGGTAGGTGCTCTATAATGTTCTGTTTGCTTTTAGATTACATAAGTTGGGCTTTGTTAAATGTTTGTTCAAAGTGAAAGTGAATCTGATCTAAATCCTTGGTATTGTTTTATTTTAAGACGGCAGTCTGAAGGAAATCAGGATGATTGTAGTTGGGAAAATGGGCGTCGGTAAAAGCGCTTTCTGTAACATTCTTCTTGGCTCAGCCAGATTTAGGTCCCAGGATTCTTGGAGTCCTGTGACAACAAATGTTCAAGCAGGTTGTGTGGACAGAGGCAATAGAAACATATTTGTTATTGATACCCCTGGTTTTAGAGATGGCGAGAAAACGAGCGATCAAGAAATTGTGGAAATGGCCGACCACATCTGTGAACATTTTCTTCGTATATCGCCAGGTTTTCACTGCATAGTTTTGATGTTAAATGCTGACGAGCGCTTCAGTCGTGAAGACAAAGAAATAATCGATGATGTTAAGAAGGTTTTTGGTAATGACGTCATGGATCACATGATACTAGTTTTCACTCGATGTACAAGTGATGATGATTTGAGTAAATTAACAAAAACAACAGATCCCGACTTTAAAAAGTTGCTTGAAGAGGTCAAAGGTCGTGTGTTTGCAATTTTTCGCGACTGTGCAGACTATAACAAACAAGAACGTGTTAATAGTTTTTGTAAAATGGTGGACGATTTGTGTAAAGATATAGGGGCTCTGTACACAAATGAGATGCTTCTCGAGGCATGGCGGGTAGTAGAGAGCGAGATTAAGACTCCACAGGATAGACTGAAAATCAAGGACCTTCAGAAGAAAATAGACAGTCTACACTTAGTTAGATATTTCTTAAATCTATTTCGATCATGACATTTTGAAACTCTGCTTCATGATTTTAAAGTTCACACAGTGAATTTTTCACTTAGAATTTGGAATAGTTACTTTTGTTATAGATATTGTTTACTGTAGATATTTGCAATAAAATGCTGTGTGCTGCACATTAACACATCAAAAGAGTTTTTGTATATCATTTGTCATAAGAAACATGGAAATTATTAAAAAGAAGCTACGTTTTCATATACCATTAATCCAATTGATTAAAAACGTTTGCGAAAATTAAGAACTGCATGAAAGTAACAAATAGCGTTAAGCGTATGAAATATAGTTTTACCCAGACACCATTAACAAGAGGCCCATGGGCCGCATCGCTCACCTGAGTCACCTTAGCACATATTTAAAGATTTTGCGTATATATTCGAATGTAAAACTTTTATCCCTATTGTTGCCCTAACCAATCCCTGGGGGGCAGAATTTTTACAAATTCGCATCTGCACCATGTTAGGAACCTTTCATGTAAATCTAAACTTCTGTGGCCCAATGATTCTTGAGGAGAAGATGTTTAAATATTTTCTCTATATATTTGTATGTAAAACTTTAATCCCCTATTGTGGGCCACTCCTACCCCAGGGGACCATGATTTTAACAAACTTGAATATGTACTATGTCAGGAACCTTTCGTGTAAATTTGTTCTTTCCTAGCCCAGTGGCTCTTGAGGAAAATTGCATTGCAATTGGTTGTCGTCCGTCGTCGTGCGACGTGCGTTAACATTGAACATTCTAAACTTCTTCTTGATAACTAACAGTCCAATTTTTTTTTCAAATTTGGCTTGAAGCATCTTTGGGACAATGGGGACATCAATTGTAAATTTCAGGATTCCTGCACCCCTGGGTCTAAGGGGTGGGCCTTAAACGGTCCAAAATTGATCAATTTTCAAAAACCTTCTGAAGAAGAACCGCACACGTGTAAGAAATACTAAATGTATAGTGATGTAGAGCAGGAAGGCCCCTACCAGAATTGTAAATTGCATAGTTTCCGGGGTAGGGATTTTGACCCCATGGTGGGGTCAAACTTGTTATAAAGTGTTTATGTTTAAAACAGTTAAATAACATCTTCTTCAGTGCTATTGATACTAAATTCCCCTTCCAATTTTCCAATTCGTCGTTAAAGAGTTATGGGACTTAGAAATTGTTTCATTATTATTAAGATAATAATGCTACTTTCTATGGCACGAAATGAGTTGAGATTACTTTTCATAGAATTTATAGGTAATGCTCGGATTAAAAAGAGAGAAAGAGAGCCCTGTTAATGTCGTTACGGGACTCGATAACCTCAAGCTGATTGCGATGGTTTCCATCCATCTGTAGTCAAAATCAGTGTGCTAGGAACGGCCAAACAATCAGTTTGAAACAAGTTGGACAACATTTGACCCAATAATAGGTTGTATTGGCAAATTGGATTGTTATAACGAACTTAGAATTTGCGAAATGTTGATTTTAAACGAGACTGTTGAAACGTTTGCAACATCAACTTGTTTGTCAGTAGTCTGCCCCAAATTAAAATCTGACCATACATGTACTTAGAACAAGTGAAACGTGTATCAAATCAGTTGAGAGATATAAACACCATATGTAGGTGATAATGAAATATTGCTACATAAATATGATAAGTTGACGAAAGAGAAGCTGATATCATCCCGTTTTCGTTAAGTTGAGTTGTTAGTTTGCTATTAATATTTTCAATAAAATATCTAAGTACGAAGTAGATGTGGAGGACTCTTGGAATAGGAAGAGAAATACCTTTCGATTTCCCAATTTATCGGTTTTGTACTAAGAAGTAATAGAACTTAAATTTCTCACATTAATTAGATGACAACACTCTCTAGGACACGTAGTATCTTCTAGTCCATAACAAGATTAAGGATGCACAGTACACCAACCATGTCGATTCAACTCCCCGACCAGATACCCAGTTCAGTGATGGAGCACCTGTTTGATCTATTCATTGCGGGGCCCTTTCTGACTTGTCCGTCTTCTAGTTACTAACAGTTCTGAATGTACCATTCACCATGATCGCAAACGTCATAGAAAGGAGAGATTGACATTATACTGATACCTGGGGTTCTCTTTGGTCCGCTTTCCGTAACGTCAAGTCGGGTTTCCTTCCATGAAAATGACGATGACTGTAAGAGTGAATTGACATTAGACCCCCGTTAGCAACAGGCTGAACTGGTTTCCTAACCGACATTTTATGTACAAATATGTTTTCAAAGTTATCTCATAGGTGGCGGTTGTATGAACGTATAAAAACGAAGGTAGAGATTTAACTGACGACAAAAGAGCGCGACAGCTATGCTCTATGAAATGCAAGTCATGACACTTTCCAACTGAGTCTGTAGTTAAAGGTTAGATGTGACGTGACATATATTACACCTACACACCAACGTTATACATCATCCTACCGGGACAAGAATTTACCTTTTGATATTGAAGGTATATACCATGAAAATAAATTAATCTCCTCTCTCTCTCTCTCTCTCTCTCTCTCTCTCTCTATATATATATATATATATATATATATATATATATATAATCCAAATAGAAAGAGTTGATATCACACAGTCAAAATAATTCAATAAAAAAGCAGGAAAATATACAGTTCCAAAATATATTTAAATCACTAGCGCTTTCTGGATTTTAACATCCATCCTCAGGTGAGTACTGTTCTGAAAATGTACACATCTACACAGTTTAATAAGATTATGTTGAGCTCTTTCAGAGTCAAAAAGATCATATCATCCGGAACTCGTTAATAATAGAATAATTCGCACAAAATTAACATTCAGACCTCTAAAGGGATGATTTAATTTCCAATATAGTCAACACCTCTTTCGGATATGAATGTTACGAGCTTAAACGAAATGCATTTAAAGGTAGTCAAAACTATTGTCACTTCACACAAAAGTTTGTGATGTCTTCCACGAGTGGGAAATCCTCGAATGTGGTGAAAAACTGCTTTTCAAAAGGTGTTTAACACAGAACAGTCAACTAGGTATGTGGGGTAATTGTGATGTTATGTGATACACCGAACCAATTAAAATACCGTACAGCCATGATTTGTGTAAACAGAATAAGCCCTGGCGTCTTTCCAAACAACTTCACGTTGTCTTAGTACGGATTTGAAATTCCAAACCAGCGTATAAGCAGACGTGATGGGGAACCAAATTGTAACAGATGAATTACTGGAATGGGAAAGCTCTCCATCCCAATCAGGTAATACCTTTATTTCATGCAATTTATATCGATTTATTAATGATAATGATAACATGATTGAATATTCAAAATGAGCATGATTATCAAATACTTGTTAGTAACCGATGGTTTGGATGACTGTAATTCTAGTTCTTTTGTTAGTTACCGATGTTTTGGATGACTGTAATTCTAGTTCTTTTGTTAGTTACCGATGTTTTGGATGACTGTAATTCTAGTTCTTTTGAACAGAATGGAAGTGTCTGTATTGCGATACGGTGCATCAGCGTTCCGTAAGGTCCTGTGAAAAATGTGGTAGAAAAAGCTGTTGTTGTGAGACAGGTAAAATTACGCATATAGGTTTTGATGTGCTCTTCTTTCATTTTGTTTTTTAATGTCGCAAGAGAATAGACGCTGGCACGCTATTGAATCTGTAATCTTTTTGGCTGAAATCCAGAACACAGATCTTGTCTCTTGTCAATATCGGTAAAATATCTCCTTAGGAAGATTAGCCTTCATTGAAAATTTATACTACACAGAATTGTCATCTTAAAAGTTAACATATGATATGCGCTGCAACTCCCCATTACGTCATCAATGGTCTTGGCAATTAAAATAAAAAAAATGTCATTCAATAAAATTACATATCTAAAGTGGCTCATTACACCAAACTATTATCTAATGGCGCCTTAAAATACCTAGTATGAAGTATGATTTCATCATCGAAAGAGTGATATAAGCTCTCAATATTATACCCCACGCAACAAGTTGTGGGGGGTATACTGGAATCGGGTTGTCCGTCTGTTCGTCCGTCCGTCTGTAGACGCAATGGTTTCCGGGCTCTAAAGCATTATCCTTTCCACCTACCCTCACCATATCATATATATGGACTACCCATGGGATGAAGATGTTCCCTATCGATTTTGGGGTCACAAGGTCAAAGGTCAAGCGCACTGGACATCGAAGTAGCAATATGGTTTCCGGGCTCTAAAGCGTTATCCTTTCCACCTACAGTCACCAAATAATACATATGGACTACCCATGGGATGAAGATGTTCCCTATCTATTTTGGGGTCAAAAGGTCAAAGGTCACGCGCACTGGACATCGAAGTAGCAATTAACAACACCCTTTTGGGAGATTGGGGTAAGCGGGGGGTATTCTTAGTGAGCATTGCTCACAGTACCTCTTGTGTTGTTTGATTTTTTTCTTTTATCAAAATGTTCATTTCATAATACATGGATGCATCATAAAAATCACAATGCATATCATACGTCAGAGAGTTTCATTTCATTATGCATACATCATAAGAATCGTAATGCATTTTATAATGCATATCATGCATCATAAAAATCATTGCAAAAGTAACCATGTATCAGAAAAATTACAAACATTCATTCCATAATGCATACATACATCGCAATTCATTTCATACATCAGAAAAATCATGAATTTCATTTCATAATGCATGTGAAAAATTTATTTCATGATGCATATCAAAAATTTGTTTCCATAATTATACATATCAATATCAATTTATTTATAGATATATCATATAACAAGAAATCAATATCTACATATATTGTACAAAGAGTCTCCTATCATATAATAAATGTCATTTTTAATTTAACCAATGTTTTTAGGGACAACATTTTGTGTAACAAGCTCACATTTTAACTTTAGTCGGATATTTCTCTCTGATTTATTTTTCATCCTGCATTTCATCTCATATTTGTACACAATAAACGTAATAAGGGCTAATAAAAGTAAGATTTTTTCATTTCTTTCATGAGAGAATCCAAGTACAATGATTTTCCAAGTAATATCAAAATTAAGAAAAGAGCTGAATTCCTGCCAAATAGGTTTGGTAATATTACAATCATACAAAAGATGTTTTTTAATTTTATAAACTAAACTTCACACAAAGGGGATACATCTTTGTTCCACTTGTTCACAAAAACATCGTTATTCAAAATACCACGTAATAATCTATAGTTAAATTAACATATTCCTTTCTCAGTAACTCTAGTTATTTTATTGGTATACATATATTTCTAAATACAGTCTTCTGTAACATTGATTTCTGTTTTCCATCTATTTTCATTCAAAGGTTTTTGAAATTTCATATCAAGGATCATTGAGTAATAAAAATTGCTTTTTATTTCATTTATAGATTTTACAACATTGCTTTTTAAATAGAAAATTGACAAATTGTTATACTGTCACATAATGTGCAGAGGCACAATCAATGTGTTTTGGTATGCCTTAACAGCCCTTTTAAGCATAGATTATCACCGATTCCTGTCCAAAAATAACATTGTACAACCAATATCATAATGAACGGTATTTATTTGTTTTGGCGCTCTTAACCGCGGCGATGGATTGGGGCTACCACAGAGCCACCCCTCAACAATCAATCAATCAAATGTAATGGCCCCAGATGGGCGAAGTGTGCACTGGGTAAAATCAAGTGCACAACGTCACCAAATGCAAATATAATCAATCAATCAATAATACAAGAATTAAGATAATCAATCAATCAATAGTCCGATAATTCTATAGAAGTTTCCTATGCAAGGAAATATATATACATGTGATAGTCAATCATGAATATACAAGTCCACAAGCCAGACATCTTTTTTAAAATAATATAATATAAAGAGTTGTAAATTATATAATTTCAAAATATCATGCATCAAAGATGCGTGTGGCCGAGTTGCAGTTTGGAAAACTATACACGCTTGCATTCATGAAGCAAAAACATACACGTTTTTTATATAGTTTATAAGTATGAAGCTTTGAATGGTCGCAATAGGTATTTAGTGTAATATTGACCTTGCCCTTTGGATTTCAAAAGTAACATGAATCTTGACTGTCATCAGGATTTGAAGTTTGATAAACATGCACCAGCAAGTGCATGTATAAAAGTTAGAGGCAAGCTCAAATCTACAGTATATAGTGAAAAAGAGACTTTGACCTTTTGATCTCAAAATAAATAAGAAAAACGTCCAAAAGACCCCGCCTGTACAGTTGTCAGGGGGTAATATTGTTGGCTTGCATTAAAACTATTTTTCACGTGCATAGAATAAATAACACGATAAACTCCGGATACATTCGCATATTCTCGGATTCTTCTGTTAAAAAGGCCGAATGTAAACAAAGTAAGATTATTTGCTCATGAAAACAACAATCGTTTCTGTTTGAAAGATAATTCAAATTCATCTAATAAATCAATGAAAAATAAAGAGATTGGTTTTTTTTCTTCAAAATATTGATCTTATATTTTTCAAATCTGTGTACAAAATGATCAGCGCGATTTATGCACTCAGTCTTTTCTTCCACGTAGATTCATTTCATGTGTTCTCGGCGCGGCTTCCGTTTTCAAGCCTCGATTGACGGTCAACTAATAAACGGGGTCAGGTACCCCGTCTAAAAAAATCTTTAAAAATATCTCTTGAACTATTTAAGTATATTTTGTACATACAACGGATGCTTACTCCTCCGAGGTACCGGATCCCACCTCTAGTGTGTCCAGGGATTCGTGTTTGCCCAACTCTCTATTTTGTGTTGCTTATAGGAGTTAGGAAAATAATCACTGCTCGTTATCTTCACCTTTTATGCTAATGGTTAGCATTTCGCTCGTTCCTGATTTCACTTGATACATCTCTAGGACCGTAGTTTTAGTCCATGTATGTCTGTATGTTTTGTAGAGTCTTTGAATTCACTTTAGTTATAGGAATACCGTAGTATTTATATCTTTATTAAGAATGAATTTGAGAATCGAGCATACATACCTTTAATGTATCTTCAATTATTACAAAAAGTTAGTAGACTGGTCAGTTGTATATACAATACTTTTGATTGATTTTTCCCTTCATAACGTCACACCACCGGTACATGTAATTGTTTTACCTTTCTGTTGTAGACTCAAGTGATGAAGACACTATCAGTATCGACAGTATTGTTACACATATAAGTGAGTATCAGGAGTCATACAGGGAGTGGGGATTGAACATATTTATTACACATATCAGTGAGTATCAGGAGTCATACAGGGAGTGGGGATTGAACATATTTCATTAATATGTAAGGTATTGTGATCGGGTACAAGTTTTGTAATTTAGGACAGAATTTCCGTAACATAGATTTAAAATGAAATGATTTAGCTTGTGTTCAGAATATTTTTTTATACTTTCAAGATAAAAATATAGAAAAAAGTTATTTATTTTTCAATTTAAAATACTCCTCCCTATATCGACTTCACTGAAGTGAGTCATTTGTAGGTGTTGTCCTAAAATTGTAGGTACATGTAGTATTAACAAATAACAAAATCAATAATACACCAGTGGATTACTAAAGATTGTTGTGCGAGACGTAACAATAACAATACTGGGAATATCAAACGTATAATTGGAAAGCAGCAGGTGCGATAATAGCCATTTATACCTCTGAAAGCTTTACACAAACTAGCTATCTAGTCCTTCTTAACTTTCATTATTACTCCGTTTTATATATATATATATATATATATATATATATATATATATATATATATATAAGACTCTAAAGTGTGATGGTCGCTCCAAAGTGCGATGGTCACGCCAAAGTGCGATGATCTGCGCCAAAGTGCGATGGTTTGTTAACATTACGGACGCCAAAGTGCGATGGTCACACCAAAGTCCGATGGTGCGTAGTTCAGTAACGTTTGTGACGTCACATTATTGTGACGTCATTCATAACGTATTTCAAAATGAAATCGAATAAATGCAACACGGACGACAGCTATGGCAAGGTTTACACTGTTGAGGATAGTGAGAACGGCAAAATACATTTCTTGTCGAACTATCTACTTTGCCCAAACATTCTTTAATTCATAATAATGTATAACTTGTGAAGTACACGTAATAAAATCCTGGGAATATGCGATAATGCAAAGCATTCTTCACGATTTCGCGCTGGAAATGTTTTTGTTTATTAACACGACAACTAGATTGTAACGAAATAAGTTGAACTTCTTATTTTCTAAGCATGGATTCTCCACTGATATTTTAGTGAAACAACACATGGTTGGTACAGTCTGTACCAAAACACTGTGTCGTTTACAAAAACCAATGGATTTCGGCGTACCACACCATCACACTTTGGCGTGTCAGATCATCGCACTTTGGCGCATGAGTGTGGACCATCGCACTTTGGTATGTCACACGATCGGGGTTTGGCGCAGACCATCAGGGTTTGGCGTGACCATCGCACTTTGGAGTCCCATCGCACTTTGGAGTCCCATCGCACTTTGGAGTCTTACATATATATAGTCAACCAGTTACAGTAGCCTAAGACTTTCGTTACGCATGCAGGAAGTCCTTATATTCAATTTTCATGTTTAATAAGATCAAAGATGATTTACATTAAAAAGACCAGACGAGCCATGCTAAATCATATCTTTATGTCAGATTATCACATCATTATGCCAGATTGTCACATCATTATGTCAGATTGTCACATCATTATGTCGACTTGTCACATCATTATGTCAGAATGTTGCATCATTATGTCGACTTGTCACATCGTTATGTCGACCTGTCAGGTCATTATGTCGACTTGTCAGATCAGTAAGCTGTTTAAGTCGATGGCATATTTTCGTTATGAAACATTTGTACTGTTTTTACCTGGTTTTTAATTAACAAGTGAACATAATCATCTGACAAGTCGACATACTTATCTGACTAGCGGTGGTAGAAATATATCACCATTCAATGGGAAATCCAATCTATAACCTCTAAATCAAATACTGTGCGAAAACTGATACGGGATATAACCTTAACACTGCATATATGATGATAACAGCACTATTCTTGTTTAAAACGGACTAAAAAGATATCACCACCGTTATTACAGATACACAGTTGTTGAAGCATCTTCAGGAGATCAGAATGATAGTTGTTGGGAAAATGGGTGTCGGAAAAAGTGCATTTTGCAACACACTGGCTGGAGAGGAACTTTTTGTGCCAGAGAGGGCATTTCATTCCATTACAAAAGCTGCTCATATGGAAATTACAGAGAGATTTGACCGTGATCTTCTACTCATCGACACTCCTTGCTTCGGAAATAAAGAACGTCGTAAAGAGATAGTGGAGTTCATAGAGGGTGTGGGGGAGCTGTTTCTAAGAGTAGCACCGGGATTCCACTGCATAGCCTTCGTTTTAAGTTTTGAGTCTCGTGTCACTCGAGATGACATTCAGTTGCTGGAAGACGTTAAAAGAGTCTTAGGAAAGGAAGTTATGGGTCACATGATTCTTGTCTTTACGAGATGCCCCAATCAAATTGCGTTGGAGGAGAAATTAAAGACTGCTACTGGTCCTATTAAGAAAATCTTAGAAGAGGTAGAATATCGAGTATTTGGGGTTGAAAATGAAACGGGCGATCGTGATCAGTTCGCATTCAACTTTTGTCAGATGGTTGATGAGCTGTGTATGACGCGCAAGAAGGTCTACTCAACAGACATGCTTTTGAAAGCCTGGAGCATTGTGAAGGATGAAGTCAAAAGTTCGTCTGATCGAATGAAGATACAGAACGTGCAACAAAAGCTAGAATTTATGGGCTTCGTCTAGTTCTTTGTTTCTGCACTATTGAAGCCCATTAAATGATAAATAAGATATGGAGAAGTAGGACCCCAAGAATATTGTAAGCTATGGTACCAATGCTAAAATATTTTGACAAAATGTAGTATATCATATACTATAAACTGGGGTGATGCTAAAACACGGAACGGAAAACGAAACGGAACAGATTTTTTTTTAAATACATGAATTAAAATTTTCGTAACTTCATATAATGTGACATAAATATTATCTTTATGCATACATTAATTATCATCGATGGAGATTAATTGATCTCAATGAAGATAAATATATTCGATTATTTTACCCGGTGTATTAAACTTTTGCTCTCACAATTGAACTAGTAAGTATGATATTGATCACTGTTCGTTATTTTCGCCTTCTCATGAAGCTCTGGAGTAAATGCTGAAAATTCAATTCAAAAGAAATATCGATACATGGGCACTAAAAATATTACAACAATGAAAATATTACATCAATAAAAATATTACAACAATAAGATATTATAACAATAGAAATATTACAACAATAAAGATGATACAACAATGAAAATACTACAACAATAAAATATTACAACTATAAAACAATTACAACATTACAATAAAAATATTACAACTAGAACATAATTACCTGGTACTACAATTAGTTAGGTGGAAAAAATGATGATAAGGACCAGTGATCAATCTTATAGATATCCGTTTGATTTTGGTTTGTTTCAATGCTTTTTATTTATCATTAGTTTTGTGATTGGGGAGACATTTAACTTTGCAAGTACTTTGATATGTAAATGTATTGGTTGATTATATCCAGAACCTTCAATCGCAAATATTCTTTCATCGTTATTCATACAAGTAATAAATGACAATTTTCAATCTCAGTAACTCTTGTGTTTATATACAGACATTGAATGACCGTAAAATCGAGCTTTGGTGATAGGTCATGGGTGCATTTCGGAAAGAAAACAGAAAGAAATCAATAAAAATAATCAAATTTAAAGTGGATACCACAATATTTTATTTCAATAAAGTAATCTAATTAATCTTTAATTGTGATCTGCACGTCGTGAGGAAGTGGGACCACGGCGTTATAGGCCTATACTGACGCACTCAAGATGTTACGACTTCAATGAGGCATGATTTTATAATCCAATTTAAAGTTCGGAAATACAATACATGTGTATTTTATTATTTATAATTAAAAGTTCAATTAGGCCTATTTTGTATCTTTACAATTTTTGTCAATCTACCAGTTAGTAGAAACTGGGAGCACAAGTTACAATGTATATGTTGTTACAAGGTGAAGGTCAGTTGATCCAAGTGTGTATTGAATATGAAGAACAGAACAAAAACATGTAGATGCTGTAGGCCTAGCAGTACTTAGTTTCGATATATCCATTTTGTCGCAGTTTATCTGGGTCTCTGTCCAAGCGGTTTTCGAAAATGTACATGGACAAAGGTGACTGGGTGTTTTTTAAAAGGTGAAATTCTTGCTCCAACAAAAAATTATCCACGTCTTTTTTCTCATATCTTCCTTCGAAATAATAATCAGTCTAAATCCTTTCTACTGACTACTGGTACACCCTTAAACGGCACAAGACACCTTAATGCAATATTATTTACAAGCCGCGACTTTGATAGTTGGTTTTTTGTCGATTAAATCTAATCTGTTTATGAAATGGTTAATTATAGATGTTATCGAACCCGAGGGCGCATATGACGTCACACATAATGGCGTGGAAAATAGCAAATGTAAATATATATATCGCAAGATTTGAATTTCATTGCTGTCAAACTAGAAAGCTACGCAAAATATTTCATTAAAAACACATTTAAAGTAGTTTTAGGCATAAAAAGAATTAATTTTGCTGAAAAATGAAAACATTTAAAAACATGTGTTGTGTCATATAGCTTTAACTTAGTTCGCGATTATCTACCCTTCTCCGTTGACATGCAACGATAAATGGACGTTTGTTATGTGATGGTCAGACGGGTTCGATCACCATTGGCCGGGTAGCTCAGGTGGTAGAGCATCTGACTAAAGATTCAGGGGGATCGGGTTTGTTGAATCCCGTTTTGTTTCATCGCGTCCCTCTGTTATATTTGGTGCCATTACCAAGACGTTTATCCCCTGGCAGGCATTTTCGCCTGTCAGTTCTGGGGGCTAGTCCATACCACGAAACATAATAGAAAGGGGGAAATTGCAGCGCACCAGATAAGGTCGCCTTAATTTCTCTAGTCAGTTCATGCCATGACTCCTGAACCCAGGGTAAGGCTATGATATGAAAGTTGAATTTAAAAAAAAACTTATATCGGGACACTGATAGTGTGCAACTTGTCTTACATCCAAAAGGTAGTCAAATCAAAGGTAGTCAAATCAAAGGTAGTCAAATCAATCCCAATTCAGTTAAAACCACATCAAGCTTACGTGTATTCTCCAATATAACATACTATAGAGACATAATGCTTCACGTGTAGTATCCAATATAACATACTATAGAGACATAATGTATAACATACTATAGAGACGTATTGCTTCCCGTGTATTATCCAATATAACATACTATAGAGACATAATGCTTCCCGTGTAGTATCCAATATAACATACTATAGAGACATAATGTATAACATACTATAGAGACGTATTGCTTCCCGTGTATTATCCAATATAACATACTATAGAGACATAATGCTTCCCGTGTATTATCCAGTATAACATACTGTAGAGACATAATGTATAACATACTATAGAGACATCATGCTTCCCGTGTATTATCCAGTATAACATACTATAGAGACATAATGCTTCCCGTGTATTATCCAGTATAACATACTATAGAGACATAATGTATAACATACTATAGAGACATAATGCTTCCCGTGTATTATCCAATATAACATACTATAGAGACATAATGTATAACATACTATAGAGACGTATTGCTTCCCGTGTATTATCCAATATAACATACTATAGAGACATAATGCTTCCCGTGTAGTATCCAATATAACATACTATAGAGACATAATGTATAACATACTATAGAGACGTATTGCTTCCCGTGTATTATCCAATATAACATACTATAGAGACATAATGCTTCCCGTGTAGTATCCAATATATCATACTATAGAGACATAATGTATAACATACTATAGAGACGTATTGCTTCCCGTGTATTATCCAATATAACATACTATAGAGACATAATGCTTCCCGTGTAGTATCCAATATAACATACTATAGAGACATAATGTATAACATACTATAGAGACGTATTGCTTCCCGTGTATTATCCAATATAACATACTATAGAGACATAATGCTTCCCGTGTAGTATCCAATATAACATACTATAGAGACATAATGTATAACATACTATAGAGACGTATTGCTTCCCGTGTATTATCCAATATAACATACTATAGAGACATAATGCTTCCCGTGTATTATCCAGTATAACATACTGTAGAGACATAATGTATAACATACTATAGAGACATCATGCTTCCCGTGTATTATCCAGTATAACATACTATAGAGACATAATGCTTCCCGTGTATTATCCAGTATAACATACTATAGAGACATAATGTATAACATACTATAGAGACATCATGCTTCCCGTGTATTATCCAGTATAACATACTATAGAGACATAATGATCCCGTGTATTATCCAGTATAACATACTATAGAGACATAATGTATAACATACTATAGAGACATCATGCTTCCCGTGTATTATCCAGTATAACATACTATAGAGACATAATGCTTCCCGTGTATTATCCAGTATAACATACTATAGAGACATAATGTATAACATACTATAGAGACATCATGCTTCCCGTGTATTATCCAGTATAACATACTATAGAGACATAATGCTTCCCGTGTATTATCCAGTATAACATACTATAGAGACATAATGTATAACATACTATAGAGACATAATGCTTCCCGTGTATTATCCAATATAACATACTATAGAGACATAATGTATAACATACTATAGAGACGTAATGCTTCCCGTGTATTATCCAGTATAACATACTATAGAGACATAATGCTTCCCGTGTATTATCCAGTATAACATACTATAGAAACATAATGTATAACATACTATAGAGACATCATGCTTCCCGTGTATTATCCAGTATAACATATTATAGAGACATAATGCTTCCCGTGTATTATCCAGTATAACATACTATAGAGACATAATGTATAACATACTATAGAGACGTAATGCTTCCCGTGTATTATCCAGTATAACATACTATAGAGACATAATGATCCCGTGTATTATCCAGTATAACATACTATAGAGACATAATGTATAACATACTATAGAGACATTATGCTTCCCGTGTATTATCCAGTATAACATACTATAGAGACATAATGCTTCCCGTGTATTATCCAGTATAACATACTATAGAGACATAATGCTTCCCGTGTATTATCCAGTATAACACACTATGAATAGAAAGACAAGGTACACATAGTATTTGAAATTTTATCAAATTTTGTTGTCTTGCTAAAATGCGATCATGTGTTCTGTATAAATCGAATATTCATAGAGTGGTAATTACATAATTTGATTACTATATTTCACAAACAGCATTTCGAAACGAAGTGCCTGCGGGATTAAAAGGCTGCCACAACCCGGTATTCAATGCCAAAAGTTTAGTTTGATCTGCAACGTTAGCTATGCCTTGGATGCTGGCGATGTATGGGAGAGGCTGTCCAGAATCCGTGAGCCAGGGGTCTGAAGAAGTGACCCTTGACCCTTGTATGACGGCACCGACCACTCCGTTAGCGTCTGAAAAATGTTAAGTACAAACTTTAAGAGAGATGGCCAATTCAACAGTGTAAATATAAATTTCTCTTTATGGAAATGTGTTTAGATGAAAGGTGAAGATTACGGACAATGACCAATCTCATAATTCCCATAAGCAATTCAAAATAGAGAGTTGGGCAAATACAGACCCCTGGATATACGAAAGGTGGGATCAGTTGCCTAAGAAGAGATAGCATCCCCTGTCGACCGGGTACACCAATCGTGAGCCCTATATCTTGATCAGGTAAACGGAGTTATTGGTAGTCAGAATCAGTGTGCTGGTAGATCTAGGAAACAAATAAGGTTCGCTCTTCACTTCATCTTATGATTCATATCTGTAATATCAAGCTGTAAATTACATCACTGAAGAGACATTATTTGTCGAAATGCGCATCTGGTGCATCAAAATTGGTACCGTATAAGTTTTTCATTATGACCCCTGGGTCGAGGCCTCTGCTGGTGGACTGTTAGTCCCCGAGGGTCTCTACAGCCCAGTAGCTAAGTACTTCGTTACTAGCTTGAAAATACGGATGCATATTTAATTGCTGTTATAAAATTTAGAAATTCATTTCAAAATTAAGGATTATCTCCCTCATGCATAGATCTTATCCTTAGACGAATTTGACTCTACTTTTTTTACACGCTGTTTTTGGCTATAATAGCTCTAAAACTTCATTGTTATTTCGGATTTCAAACATTTCGGTTGAGCATCACTGAAGAGACATTATTTGTCGAAATGCGCATCTGGTGCATCAAAATTGGTACCGTATAAGTTTTACACCATAGATCATCAAAATACAGAATCCAATCCTGGGACTTTTACTTTTTCAAACATTTCAAAAGAAAACGTATATATGAGAGGCGAAGATTAGTAATTTTGCTGTTTTTGTAAAATATGATATTGATTTATTTTCACTAATGGACATCCCAATTTTAGCTATGACATATGGCCTCCGATGGTTTAGTAAAACATTAAAATTAAAATTATGCAATTTGCAATGCCCCAACACGTTCATTAATACCTTAATTTACATGTACAAGTTTGACATTTTATTCTATTGAAAAGTTCGTTAACACTAAAAGCTATGCCGTCTGTTTAACTTGATATCTTTTGATATTCATCAAATGACAGGTTTTTAGCTCACCTCAGCCGAAGGCTGAAAGATGAAGATAACGAACAGTGATCAATCTCATAACTCCTATAAGCATTGCAAAATAGAGAGTTGAACAAACACGAACCCCTGGACACACCAGAGGTGGGATCAGGTGCCTCGTAGGAGGAAGCATCCCTTGTCGACCGGTCACACCAGCGGTGAGCCCTATATATTTATTTATTAAGTAAACAGAGTTATCTGTAGTCAAAATTAGTGTTCAAAGAGGTCTGTATCATAAGGTATGTCATTTACACTCATGGGTTTCTTTAAAAAGAACTCACTCATTAGATTGACAAGTGCCGTGTTTTCCGCCGCTGACTTAACGAGGAGGAGTTTCCCGCCATCACTCGCACATTGAGCTGCCAGTTCACTGTGAGTTGCTGGTGATGTTAATTTGTAGAGCTTGATACATCCGAGCACGGGATCTATGGCGTAACCAGACGCTGTGCATGTGCTCCCTTAAAAAAGAAAAGAAAAATTCTTTACGTTTTGAGATTTCCCATTTTACGAAATTTTTTAACCTATTCTGAGTACTTATTTCACGCACGAATTGGTGCTCAATATAAATACTAGGTGCAAATTTGGGCATTGTCATGTTCCTTACAAGACCGATAGAACATACCCTTAGTTCTACCCAACCCATCTTACGTATACATGATAGCACTATATCTTGATCAGGTAAACGGAGTAATACATAGTCCAAAACTAAATATCAGTGTATAAAGAACGGCCTAACAATATTGGCATGAAATAAGTCAGATAGCATTTGACCTGATGGGATATTGTATTGGCAAACTAGATCATTATAACGACTAAAGAAATTGAGAAATGCTGGTTTAAACAAAACTATTGTAACCCTATAATATCAACTTGTTTGTCAGTAGCTTGTCTCGATTTAAAAAAAAAAACTGGTCATACGCAGATCAAACTCGTGTGTGTCCAATCATTTGAGAGGCATAATTATTTTATGCATATATAGCAAACTTAATTACCTGCGTCGGATTGGGTTGGTATCAGTGTGATGAGGAGGATTGCGGTTAAAAGAGCTATTGCACTGGGTGTCCAAGAATAATATCCGTCTACAAATAAATAGCAAGTGTATCGGATGTACACATTATACAATTATTTCATGCGTATTCTTCAAACCCGATGTAGTGGCGAAGACCCCGGAAAATGTTGTCAGAGGCCGTAGGCCGAGTCTTGGCCATTACCGGGGGGGGGATAGTTTTGGCTGTTTCCCTAACTAAGCATGAAATAATTGTTTTATTATCTAATCTGCTAGTCAGGATATAGTTTCTCACGTGACCGGGAAACAGTTCGTCACGTGAACTGGAAACATTTCGTCACCTGATGAACTGTTTCACCCCTAATCATTTTGTATACCTTTCTCTGCTGATTAAAGTTGAAATATCAATTAATGTAGTAGATTAGGTAATAAAAATGATTGAAAAATATTTATGCAAGCTAATAATAACAAGATATGCATTTCTTACATGTAGGTACAGTTCAAGTTCATATTTTATATTACATGTACAACGCATATCATACCATCCATATCCAATGTCATATATAGGGTACAAATCGCATATTAAGTCCACGATTCCATTCGCCGTATAGCTTAGTATTGCTTGTATGCCTTCAAATACTGTATAACAATATGATACCAAGCTATACCATATGTATTTTCACCATTCCATACCATACTATACAATGAACTATTTCATTGTTGTTTAATGGTCATTCGAGATTTTTTCAATCACACAGGGACTTCCGCTTTAGGTAATTTAAAGTACCACGAACTTGGACCTACGGGTACATATGTACGCATGGCACTCAAAGTTGTAACAGGGTTCTTTGTCGTTCCAATGCTACAGTGAGCCAGGACAAGGTATCTATTTGAAGGAGGAATTCCACATCTTCATAATGGCTGACTTCCATTTGAAAAATCATATACCAGCAATACATTTATGTTCCTTTTAATCGAATTGTCTTCCTGGGTGGCTCAGTCAGCTACTGTGCTGATTGCTGATATTCAGTTCACACGTTCGAGCCCAGCCGGTGTTTCAATATTTTTTCTACTAAAAACTAGATGTTTATCTAAATGAGGTAAATTTGAGACTTTTAAATTTCAAAATATTGTTGTACATAATATCAACTTTCCAGCCACAGCATATGTGTTTTATTCCTTGTGTTTTATTCCGCCTTAAAGTTCATGTTTGATAGACTCCTACCCCTTGCCAGGGACTGAAACAGTCATTACTTTTGTCATTCAGTTTGAGGCAGCGGTTGAATCGATAATCCATACATATCCATTTACTAAATATATCAAATCTTCTACGTGTACATACGACAACCAACAGGAACACCAGTTTGCATTTGAAGTTTTTGGGAGTAAATATATACACATATCACTGCCTGCGGCATCGTAGTGGTTAGGGCGTTTGTTTCACTACCGGGAGTTTCCCTGCTGGGGAACTGGGTTAGAATACGTCCTCAGAACCGCTTGCTTGTCGTAAGGGGCGACTAAAAGGAGCGGTCGTTTGGATAAGACCGGAAAAACCGAGGCCCCGTGTCACACCAGGTGTGGCTCGACCAAGATCCTTCCCTGCTCAAAAGCAGTAAGAACTGAACGTAGACCTAAATTTTGCAGCCCTTCACCAGCAATGGTGACGACTCCATATGAGTGAAAGATTTTCGAGTGGGACGTTAAACAACACACAACCAACTAGGGAGTGACCAGTGCGCAATTCTCGATCACGGCAATGCCAAACCTAAGACGTTAAACTTTCGGAATTCGTAAAAGAATTGCAGGGGCTTTCTGATATACAAATGTAACCTTAAAAACGGAACTCCCGTGCTGGCATGATAAAGAACCCTTATTTGGACGGCCATGGGCGCCATAGATAGGTAAGAATTCTTGACACTTCCCACTTAGCTGAGGATGTCTCCATATGAGTGGAAATCTTGAATGGAACGTAAAACAATGAAACAACCGATGTAAATATGCGTGTTCTTCTTTCAGATATCTGTATTATTTGTTAATATGAAGTGGTTATTATCCTACCAGTACATGGATACGATACGTTGTACAGTGTAGCTTGTCTAGGCAACCAATTTCATTTTTAAACATCGTCAAAAAAGCCTTCTGCTGTGTTTACGCTGTGGTTACACTGATGAATTATAAAATTGTAAAACATTGTGGTTATTTCAGATGTAGCAAATGCTAGTTACAATATAAACATACTGTAAATTTTATCTTAAGGGAGATAAGTAGAAACTTACAGGATGATGACATCAGTGCAGCTGTCACAATCCCAGCAGCCACCAGAAGCTTGCCATTGGTTGTGGCAGAGGTTGTCAAGACAATATGATGGCAGAAAATGAATATAAGTAAAATATATTTCAGCCGTATGGGTCCCATGCTGCTGAAACCTACATAATGTAAATACACAAGTTTAAAAATGATACATAAAAACGGAGCGCTGTTTATATAATGTTAGAACAGAACAAGGTTTCAATAACAACGTGTCACTTCGCTTGATCGAGTGTGCAGATGTGTGGGCGAGGGTTAACACAGATGTGTGGGCGAGGGTTAACAGATGTTTGGAAGAGGGTTAACACAGATGTGTGGGCGAGGGTTAACACAGATATGTGGAAGAGGGTTAACACAGATGTGTGGAAGAGGGTTAACATAGATGTGTGGAAGAGGGTTAACACAGAAGTGTGGAAAAGGGTTAACACAGATGTGTGGAAGAGGGTTAACACAGATGTGTGGAAGAGGGTTAACACAGAAGTGTGGAAAAGGGTTAACACAGATGTGTGGAAGAGGGTTAACACAGATTTCAATGAAACAGGTTTAACGTTTTATCTCACATTGAAAGACTAGCACAGCGTGGTCATCCATACTCACTTTTATCCCCACAACATGGCCAATCAGTGAGTGAAATACATGCTCCATAAAGGAAAGTGACAAGTTGTTATAGGAAAGATGGTATATAATGTATATCATAGATGAAGCGTGGATTTGATTGATAAAAATATAAGGTACATTTGTAAATTACATTCCCTGTCGACCGGTCACATCTATCATGACACCTATAGACAATTAAACAATGTGATCAAAATAGCTCAAAGGAACTTTCAATTTACATATGTACTTATATCAGCCAAAGTGGAAACGCAGAATGGGATTTGAAAATAGGGTAACATTGACAAAGGGTACCATCAGCTCTCTATGTGTAATTGTGACTAGAGTGGAATTTCTTCCACTAACAACTGACCGGAAATGAATTTTCCGTGAGGGAAATCCTATTTTAAAGCCATTTTGTCCGTGCGAAATCTTAATCTAGTTTTTAAAACAGGCACTATGCATGTTTTAAATGATATCTAATATTGATGATCTTCAAGAAATGAATTTCCTTTTTGAAAATACGTGATGTTATACGCCGGCATACTTTAGGAAGTTCGTTCACTTCGCTTCATTAAATATGCAGGTGTGAAGCGTCGCTGCTCATACCCTCATGTACATGTATATCTAAATAAGAGTTAATTCCTTATATTTACATTCTACGTTCAGTTCTGTCGGATTTCCCAGCCATTGAAATAGAGTCATACGCGCATTGTTTACAACTGCAACGTATTTACAAGGAAATTACTATAATAATTAAAATTTGTAGAGCTTTCAAAGGCATATACATTGGAAATGCAAATATTTATCTAGGTACAGCTCCTTGTTCTTTCTACACATGAACATGTACCAAAAATAATGAACTCTCATAATGACCGATTAGAATAGCCAAAATCAACACTGTATAGAAACAGTTTAATGTGAAAAAGTAATGGGCTTCGAAGAAACATAAGCGTATGTTGTGTTAGAGATTCTCAATATGATCAATGTAAAGAAATACATTTCCAGGATGTCAAAACACTATCGTCTGCGGTTGTATCATTCATTGTGTACATCATGGCAGAAACATCAAATAAAGTAAATTTAAGGTAAAAACGGAATTGGTCCGAGGAAGAACTTAGACTGCCGTATATTTAGGCCTTTTAATGAAACAGTTAGGTGTCGTTTCTGGACTTAGTTCAATAGTTGCGATCAAACTAAGTTTACTCCTGGTCGTAGACCTCTTTATGACACGTGACCCTGAACTGAGTTTGAAAACTAGTTTACCGATGTGGTATATTCCGATGATAGATCAGACAGGGGACCAGTTTAAACTGATGTCGACGGTGTTGCATGCTAGTTCGATTTTGCAGTCATTGCCTTTTCGTGTGACCATTTAGCTGATCTATATACATATATATGTAGAATAGACTAGACCCAATCTGCCGATGCAAAGAAAACTACATCCGGATAAACATATGACACAGTATCTAATTCTACTTTTTATCAACTGCGTGATGGATTACACATTTAGATGAAAAGTAAGAGCGTTACAAATTGTTAATTTTTCTAAAGTAAAATCATCCTGGCATTTCACGTGGATGCCAGACTTACAGCAATGCAAACTGTAACTGACAGTAAATAAATTAAAAAATAAAAGAGTAAATATAATAACATTAGCGATTGAATATATATAACTTCAAAGAGTAAAAGTGAATCTGAAGCAATAAACCTGTCAAATCAGCAGAAAATTTGGATTCCTGAATCATTGTCCTCTTGTCAGGTATTCCAGATCGTAATCATCGATGTGCATTGACCTCGGAGGTCACCAGTTCCGGAAAATGCAAGCGAGGCACTGTGCACGTTTCAGATTTGTACAGTTTGCACCAAATTCATTATCAAGATTTCATTTGAGGGAAACAGTTGTGTGATTTAATTACTTCTTACACTTATGATACTTTAAGTCATTCATGACATGTGTATATCTTAAATGAACAAACGAAATGTGTACGCGCATTTATTCACGCCAGCCTCAATCTGTGTATGATTTCGGTCTCAGCAACCGATTATGTTTAGCAATCATCATTCCTATGGCGGTGTATAGGACGCAATGGCGATATATACGAAACGCTCATTGTGTGTATGCTCTCAATGAATATTCCCTTGTTTATAGTGCTGAATTATTTTCCAGATGTTGGGGATTGCATTAGGTACGCCGGTATATATGTTAGTTGGTGCATAATTGGACAAAATACCGTCAGTTACATTGTGTAGAGCTTCTATTGCTTTTACATGCTATAGCGCTATTCATTATAAATGTCTGTCCACTATTCTCTGTCCGTCTGTCTGTTGATCTGTTTGTGAAGATTATAATGATGGTTTCCGTACTAATAGCAGATAAGATTATAATGATGGTCTCCGTACTAATAGCAGATAAGATTATAATGATGGTTTCCGTATTAATAGCAGATAAGAAGTAGACTACGCTGATGAATGTAAAGACCAAATGAAATATAAAAGTGACTTCTATTTTTTCTAGAGGTTAAAGGCTGTGTCAAATGAAACTTGGTATTTGTTTCTGGTCAGTATTAACTGATTGAATTTCTCTGGAAGTGATGTCACTTCCATGACCTTTATTAGGTTGTGACAGGAAAACATGGACGTCTTGATCGTAAAAGAAAATATCTAAATATCTAAAGATAATATCTGAAATATATCAACTCCTACCTCGTTAGCTGACCTACGAAAGGTCTCTATTGAATAATGGTGTCATATCCCCCTGTTCCCTGAAAAATACGGAAAAATGACAAAGATACATGTATTTGCTCGTTTTCACGCGAGTATTTGTCCCCTTTTTAGCGTATTACAAATGCAGCAGAATCGCGTTTAAATACCTTATACCAGTGCATTAGAGGATGTACTTTCAGAACAATTCGAGGTATATATTGTAACACTTAATTCTAATGTAATTATAATGGAAATACGTTATTTCTTGAATGTAGCTTGTCCATAAAATTTCCGATATAAATGATAATTGTTATGGGAATCTTTAGGAGTGGTAAAATCTGCCTTCTTTTGTTAGATTTTAAGCAGCTGTAACTTGTAAATATATTTGATTTTATGAAACATTGGATGTGACCAAAACATTTTCTTCATGCGCTTTTCATATCATGTTTATGTATTGTCTATATTTAGCTACATTAAAGACAAAAGATACCTGTAAATAAATGTATAGATAGATAAGTTAATAGATATAGCCATATTTACATCATCTGTAAATAAATGTATAAATAGATAAGTTAATAGATATAGCCATATTTACATTACCTGTAAATTAATGTATAAATAGATAAGTTAATAGATATAGCCATATTTACATTACCTGTAAATAAATGTATAAATAGATAAGTTAACAGATATAGCCATATTTACATCATCTGTAAATAAATGTATAAATAGATAAGTTAATAGATATAGCCATATTTACATTACCTGTAAATACATGTATAAATAGATAAGTTAATAGATATAGCCATATTTACATTATCTGTAAATAAATGTATAAATAGATAAGTTAATAGATATAGCCATATTTACATTACCTGTAAATTAATGTATAAATCGATAAGTTAATAGATATAGCCATATTTACATTACCTGTAAATACATGTATAAATAGATAAGTTAATAGATATAGCCATATTTACATTACCTGTAAATACATGTATAAATAGATAAGTTAATAGATATAGCCATATTTACATCGTCTGTAAATAAATGTATAAATAGATAAGTTAATATATATAGCCATATTTACATTACCTGTAAATTAATGTATAAATAGATAAGTTAATAGATATAGCCATATTTACATTACCTGTAAATAAATGTATAAATAGATAAGTTAATAGATATAGCCATATTTACATCGTCTGTAAATAAATGTATAAATAGATAAGTTAATAGATATAGCCATATTTACATTACCTGTAAATAAATGTATAAATAGATAAGTTAATAGATATAGCCATATTTACATTACCTGTAAATAAATGTATAAATAGATAAGTTAATAGATATACCCATATTTATATCGTCTGTAGATAGATGTAATTGACATGATGGATGACTAATTGATAAAATTTATATCATTCAATATCACAAAAATACTAACATGCGGATATAGTAAATCTATAAGAGACTTATTCATTTTATACTAACATGCGGATATAGTAAATCTATAATAAGATGAAGATCTCTTTTTAAGAGCGAAAATGTTCGCACTGGAAAGTATAAAATGATTCTTAATCATAAAATAATTCTTAATTATAAAATGGTTCTTAATTATTTCGCTGTCGATGAGTAATATAAACATGAAACCCTTTGATTTTTCTCAAGAATTAAAATTTTCTCTAAATATTGTGAATACTGACCATACAGCGTGTATCATCCCACTAGAGTGGAGACATCTCACGAACTGTTCCGTGTCGTTATCATTAACCAACTTTCCGAAATCAATAAGGAAAACCTATAACATAGTCGTGTTACCTAACTCCTGGTAAGAATTTTTGCACGGATAAGGAATTAAGATTTTTTTCTACTTTCAACGAAGTAATTCTACTATCGAACTCATAATTCAATCCATTGTTTAATGCATTATTTCTTGGTGCATTTAGTGGTTTTTAAAAATGTATATTAATAGTACACAAGTAGTGAAAAATGCATTACATATTTTAAAGAATGGCATGTTCTATATTACTACGTTGACTATCTTCACTGTTTTTGGCGTACCGTTTATTTCTTTATTTAGAGGCTGCATGTGATTTTATACCTGCATACAACCAAAAGACCCGATATCTTACGTCATTTCATATGTATGTTAGTAGTTTCTTAACGTTCTGTAACAGAAGAGACCGACAGTGTTGACGTCACTCTTGTTTTTCCTTGCGGATAAACATCAGTCATAAAAAATAACACGATGAAATAATCAGCTAAGTGTATTATCGCTTCCAGGGATGGTTTATCGGTCAAACCAATGCATTGGGGTTTTTTTAAATAGAAAAATCGTAATTTGGAATCGTAGCATGAAAACTCCCGTATCATTCAACTTACAAGTTTGTGAAACCTGCGAGATACACCAAAACTTCCACTTGAAGCATTCTAACTTTTGAATATCACTATCAGTAAGGGTAGTAAATTTTTGTACTTTGACCTAAATTGTACTAATACGCATAATCATACTTCTCAAACTCTGTTCAAAACCATGCATGCTCATTACATGATAAATCTCGGACCGTATAAATCCTCATCTCTTCTCCACTAGGTATACTGACAGTACATATTCCTGTTTAACTGACGGTACTTATACGTGTGTGTACACAGACAGTACCTATTCGTGTTTAACTGACGTTACTTATACGTGTGTGTATACAGACAGTACCTATTCGCGTTTATACTGACGGTACTTATACGTGTGTGTATACAGATAGTACCTATTCGTGTTTATACTGACGGTACTAATACGTGTGTGTATACAGACAGTACCTATTCGCGTTTATACTGACGGTACTTATACGTTTGTGTATACTGACAGTACTATACATATGGTATACTGACTATACTTATATGTGTGTATACTGACGGTACTTATACGTGCGTGTATACTGATGGTACTTATACCTGTGTGTATACTGACGGTACTTATACGTGTGTGTATACTGACAGTACTTATACGTGTGTGTATACTGACGGTACTTATACGTGTGTGTATACTGACGGTACTTATACGTGTGTGTATACTGACAGTACTTATACCTGTGTGTATACTGACGGTACTTATACGTGTGTGTATACTGACAGTACTTATACGTGCGTGTATACTGACAGTACTTATACGTGTGTTTATACTGACAATACTTATACGTGCGTGTATACTGACGGTACTTATACGTGCGTGTATACTGACGGTACTTATACGTGTGTGTATACTGATGGTATTGATATGTGTGTGTATACTGACAATACTTATACGTGCGTGTATACTGACGGTACTTATACGTGTGTGTATACTGACGGTACTTATACGTGTGTGTGTACTGACAGTACTTATACGTGTGTTTATACTGACAATACTTATACGTGCGTGTATACTGACGGTACTTATACGTGCGTGTATACTGACGGTACTTATACGTGTGTGTATACTGATGGTATTGATATGTGTGTGTATACTGACAATACTTATACGTGCGTGTATACTGACAGTACTTATACGTGTGTGTATACTGACGGTACTTATACGTGTGTGTGTACTGACAGTACTTATACGTGTGTGTATACTGATGGTATTTATATGTGTGGTATACTGATGGTATTTATATGTGTGGTATACAGATGGTATTTATATGTGTGGTATACTGATTGTATTTATATGTGTGGTATACTGATGGTATTTATATGTGTGGTATACTGATGGTATTTATATGTGTGGTATACTGATGGTATTTATACTTGTGTTTATACTGACAATACTTATACGTGTGTGTATATTGACGGTATTTACATAAATGTATACGTATGTGTATACTGACGGTACTTATACGTATGTGTATACTGATGGTATTTATATGTGTGGTATACTGACTGTATTTATACTTGTGTTTATACTGACAATACTTATACGTGTATGTATACTGACAGTACTTATACGTGTGTGTATATTGACGGTATTTACATAAATGTATATGTGTGGTATGCTGACTGTACTTATATGTGTGTGTAAACTCAATGTTGTTACTAGCTTTGTCAGCTGAACCAAACCATATTCCTCATATAACCTATCTATAATTCTTTTATCACTTCTGGTTATATATATATATATACTATTTGACAAGTGACTTGTTACATATCAGACTCTTGAAGGAACCTTAAGTAGCTATCAGAGACGTCTCAGGTTTGACACTGTCTTTTGCGATCTTTCACGGGAGCATCAAACTACCAGGCGTGTTTGGAATTTCTTTAAACACGTGACTACACTACTGGGACAGGTGATACGTCTTGGAATTGGGAATATCAACCTTGATTCGATTTTTGCAGGGTCGTCCAATGCGCGATTCGTCGTTCTTCAGGTTACCCAAACTCACCATGAATAAGGTCCATTGATGTTTGTATGGATCAATCAGGAGATAATTCTATGACCTGCACTCGTCCTCCTTCATGTTACCCAATGCATGTTATACATGCTTATAAGGTCTATTGATCTACTGACTAATCATGTGACCATTCAATGTCTCCATTTTGTCGTTCAAAATGTTTGATAGTGTTTGTATTTATTGTTCACCATGTCAACGTATGGATATATGAATCGTTTTTCTAACTAGCCAAGGTCCATATTCACCATTCGATAGGTCATCCAATGCTTGCACTGACCAAGCAGTGGTCAGTTATCAATAGTCCTCCCAAGTTACAATGCCAACATGTGTACATCGGTAATTTGAAATCATAATGGGGGAAAGGATTTAAGGGAAATTTAATACTGTTTGCAGAATTTAAAAAAAAAAATTCAATGTATTTGAAACTATGACAATATTTCTTTCTACCTTATCTTTGTTGAAACATTTATCAAGCTTTTTTAGTCTTTTTACATTCTACATTCATTTTAAGAACGCTATCAAAACATCGAGTATTCAATTTATTTGACCTAGACAAAATTGAATTTAAGCTCATATAAGGTAGGGAGTTCAAATTTTTATATAGGAAAATATCTTTTGATAACATTATTTTGAAAACATCTTTGTACAAGTTTAGGATAAAGTCAAGTTTGTTGAACTGTGACATTTACCTGGGTAGGAGAGATTGTCAGTGGAATCTAATGCTTTACATTTAGGTTCAAGATGGGGTCACACAAGAAAGCGTAATTGGGATTAAATGTTTTACATTGGGAAATTCCAGGTGACATATGGTCACCTTTGTCATTGAAGTGTTAATACTTGGTTTTAACCTAGGGCCATAGCCTTGTTACTTTCGTGTATGCACAATGATATGTACAACTACTTTTCTAACGTGTATGGTCGTTCTGGGATATTCTTCTAAAAACCAAATTGAAAAGTTCAAATAAGATTTTTTTTTGAAAAATTGGAACTCGGGTAGTTTACGACTCCCCCCACCATTCAAATGCAGCGTTAAAGGTTAGTCAACTTAAACACAATTTAATTAAAGTAACATCGTATAGAAACATCAGGCTTCTGTGAAACCTCCTCCTAAGTAATTCTTCTTTCAATCCAAACTATATATACAAAGACACAGTATATATATATATATATATATATATATATATATATTGTTTGAAATTTTATCATACTGTGTTGTCTTGGGATGTGTTTCGTATCGATTGCAAATTGGAGTAAGATTTACATAATCTGATTACGATATTTCACAAACAGCATGTTTAATCACACCTGTAGAAAAAAAAAAGGAATCCACAACCCGCTTGGCAATGTCAAAAGTCTAGTGTAACTTGCTAAGATTGTAGTGTGGAGATGTAAGGGAGGGGTGTCCAGAATCCGTGAGCCAGGGGTCATTTATAGTGACCCTTGTATGAGGAAATAACCCACTTCGTTAGAATCTGAAAAATATCCATTACAAAATTTAAGAAATATCACCAAAATTGAGAGATATGGATGTATATTGTTTTAAAAAAGAAATTAGTGTAGATCTAGGAAACAAATAAGGCCCACGCTTCACATCATCTTCTGATTCATTACAGTGATTTCATGCTGTAAATTGCATTACAAACCACCATAAAAAGCCATAGATCCAGAAAATACAGAATGCATGTCTGAGACTTCAACGTTTTCAAATTTACAGAAAGAATTACCGTGTATATCAAAGAAATCCGCTGTTTCAAAAAAAAAAAAAATATATAATATTGGTCCATTTTCATCGACGTAAATATTCACATTCAATTTGGGTTCAATGAATATTTATATGCAGAGACTCTGGGTGTTAAGGAATGTTAACCTTCAACCTCTCTCATCAACAATGAACTCATTCATATGTCTATATTGTTACGCACGCAAATGTGCGTCATGTGAATTTCAAGTGAATTACTGCTCTCGTGAAATTCACGTAAATTGCATGTTCGTTTACAAATTTAGAAGACTAAATTGTTTTTCTATCATTTTGTAAAACATTCATATATGATTATATGGTGCTCATATCTGAATTTATTTCTCTTTGTTTTAAATTCTAGCGTTTGAATATAACGTTTCCTGGTACATGTGTTATTTCAAGTGAAACGAGGATGTAAAGAGGTTCATACTTTTACAATATATCCATGCACACAGTGTGCGATGACAGAGTTCAACTCCCCAAAATGGGAACTTTTTTTATCCGCCGCCAAAATCTAAAAAAGCAAAACGAGCGACGAACCGCAGTCAAGCAAAGATTTGAAATATATAGATTATAAAATGTAAAACTCGACTTTCGCGAGAGAACCTGTGCAAGAAAAAGACTACTTAAATCCCATTCAACAAAATCGAACTCATATAACCAATGCTGGCTGTATACATATATACAACAGAAACGAAGCAACAGAAGTTACTTCCGTAATATCTGTGCTATACTGACGGTATCTATACCTGTGGGTATACTTTAAATCATACCCAAGCATCCCTGTTCACTAATATTACCACGACAGCTTGACTTTTGTGAAGGGTTTGATGCAATACTAAAATTAGAATTGACTAGAGAAAACGTTTTTTGGAGAACAAATAAATGTTTAGAGAAATTATATGAAATTTGACTACCCAGACTCTTAGAACAGGACAGACATATCCGAGTCTTAAATCTCTTTGGCAACGGAGGTAGAATTATAGCTATAAATAACTAAAAATAATGAAATAGAATCCAACTTCCTCCACGCCTGATGGTTAAATATAGGACAACACTACATGTGCACAAATGGACATCTTTAATTGAACTTAACCTATATCCACTCGTCTAGATTTAATCTGAGGTAGTTTTCTGCAGTGTGGGTAGTACCATTCCCCCTAGGTACACAATTGATACCAAAACACAAATAACGAAACCACTGAATCGGGCATTGTTAATTGTCACAATAAATCATTTCACCAGAGTACCGAAGCACCAGATTTTGTCACATTAAGCACATGTAGCATAAATGGACTTGATCTTGTTGTCTACTGTTTTGGCTAGTGATTTGGCATTTGAGATTAGTAAACGTGAATATAATTTACCTATGAGATCAGGGAAAACAGGAGTGATAAATATATGTTTTAACTTGTCACAAATGTCCTGTTACAGTGACATATCAAAACTTATTTGTTCCTTGTGAAGGTCTTTTTCAGTAAAAACACGAAATTAGGCAATTTCCATTTAATATGCTCCTAATTTAGTCTGAGCTTGATGACAATACATGCGATTGTTGTCGAGTTTTATATCACCGATATTATCCCTGACTAAGAAAAAACTGCTGTCATCAACTGCAAAATGAAGTGAGGACTGTTTTTATGTACAAAATAAATATACGAACATTTAATTTCAACAACAAATTGACCACAACTTGTAAATTTTTCATGTTGAAATCCCCATGTAATTCATTTCAATTGCTTTATCATCACGCAATTCAGTTAACACAACTAAAAAAAAGTTGGATTGCGGATTATATTTTCGGGGTATTCAGGTAAGAATTCTATTATACCAGATTTTCAATTATTTCCATTCATTGATTTAAAGAGAGACAAAAGTTCATCACCAGACGGTTCAAAATACTACAAACTTACTGACTTTAGGTGTTACTGCTGTAGCTGCAGTTTCTAATCTTATGTCTAACTTCTTTTTCATTGTTTTTGCTGATGTGAAGTCAATGTCTCCTACAAATGTATAAGCCTTACTTTTAAATCATATTTTTGTATTATATAATACATATGACGTTAAGCCTCAATGTCTGTTTTGTCGTGTCTTGTTATATACCGGATTCTTGAAGGAACTGTCACAACCTATCTGAAAGGTCTACGGTTTGAAACTGTCTCTCGGGAGCATCAGACTGCCAGGCGAGTTCAAGCAATCAACCAATCTCTTGACTGCCAGGCGAGTTCAAGCAATCAACCAATCTCTTGACTGCCAGGCGAGTTCAAGCAATCAACCAATCTCTTGACTGCCAGGCGAGTTCAAGCAATCAACCAATCTCTTATTTGTAGATTTAAAAATATGGATTAAACGTTGGTGTGGCAGAAAGTCGTTGTTGTAAAGGCATGTCATTGTATAGATAAGGAATATTTGACTAATTAGAGTCAATCTTCAATGACATGCATTGAATTGTCAATAAACAACTCATTTCACCATTTTTCAGTGTTAATATTTTTTACAATAGATGCCAGGGAGTAACTACAATGAGTCATAAGTATCTCGTTATGAACCCCCTGTAGGCGTTCAGCAGACAGCTATTAGGGCATTTACTATTTGCTGAGGTACTTCTATAGTCTTTGTTTTCGGAATGATTGTGCCAGTTTTCATTCCTTTGTTGTACAGAAGACGATCTGGGTTCTAATCTGTGTATGATGATTGATAGAATGACAGTTTTTTTCCACCGCTAACTGCCACATTTATGTAGAAATATTCCATTATCACCAGTATATGGCATTATATTTCTCAACTAAGTCGATACACAAGAGGTTGTTATGCGTATGATAATATTTTTTTTAAATCGAGGCAGGCTACTGACAAACAAGGTGATGTTATGGGGGTATCAACATTCTCGTTTAGAATCAACGTTTCGCAAATTCTATGATCGTTATAACGATATAGTTTGCCAATACAACTTCTCATTTGGTGAAATGTTGACAGAAGTGTTACATACCAACCGTTAGGCTGTTCTTTACATACTTATTTCGGATACGGATTACTTCAATCAAGATATAGGGTTTGTGTGACCGGTAGACAGGAAATGCTTAATCCTCTTAGGTATGTGAAACCGCCTCTGGTGTGCCCAGGGATCCCTGCTTGCTACTCTTGTAATCTTTATAGGAAGTACAACAATGCTCGTTATCTTCATCTTTTATCATGCTTTCGAGTAAATGCTGAACATATCAGAAGAAAAAGGCGCTTCTGTATCCATGGTTAGATTAAATGAAGCTATTTACACATATCCTGGTGTCACCGGTTTTCGATAGTGCAGTACTATTTTTACATATTTAATATATTCAGCAATTATTTCTCACCTGAATTTTATCTGTTCTAATCAATTAACTCTATCTAATGAATATATGCTGTTTTTTTGTTTAAAACTATCAAAATCCAGGTAGCATTTCAACTTTCGTTAGATCCGCCATAATCAAATTTGTTTTGACTGACGTCACCTATTTTCGATAGTAAGTATGGCGCGCTGTTAGTGTTAAAACAACATTAAATAGAATGATTCTTTTATTCTTATTTTTTCGACCAAATTGATTACATTAAATAATGAACAAATAAAGCAACTTCAAACAATTTTAAATAGTGGTGAAGGTCCTGAAGACACACACCCAATGTTATTACTCCCATTTATCATATTTTAAAATTGTCTAGGGGACTTGGAAACATTTGGCAGTAACAATTCAGCATGGACACTCATTCCACATTTTACCGACTGGAAAGCATTGCCCAAGGCCTCTGGATCATCATTCTTATAATGTCCTCTCTGGATGGAAAATATCTGCAAAGAAATAAACAAAAAATCAATAAAAACAAATTTTAAAACAGAGAATTTTTTAAAAAACGTATGGTATTATGACTATAATGCGTTTCCATACTGTTCTCTTGAACCGATAGTTCACCCAAAGAGAGGCTTATCTATTTTTAGAACACAGCATTGAGTTTATTATCAGACGACAGCATAGGTGAATAGGACGCTGTTTTCGACGGGAAATAATCAGATTTTCATTGTGTTTTTTTTTTGGCATTGGGAAAAATGGCGTTTTCAGAATAGATGCATACAGAATTGTAGTCTTACCTCTTTGAAAAGCGTAATTCTCGATCTTTTTGGCTATCTGACACTTCTTGTTACTGACGCTGATTTTGGGAAAAACATTCCGAAAAATGACATTACAATTATCGAATGATCGTTAAAAATAATAATCTATCGAAATTAGGATACTATCGAAAATAGGTAACGGCACAATATGTCTGGTTTAATATTCATATGATTTGGATTCAGCATTTGCATTTCTCCCGATTCACTTTTAAATGTGGTTCGGACATACAAACATTCCTACAGCACTTCATCAGCAAAATCAAAGCTATTCTCATCCCACAATTATTTTCTAATTTTCAAAATATACTTTGATTGATTGAATATTGTTCAACGTCTCTCTCGAGAATATTTTACTCATATGGAGATGTCACAATTGCACGTGAAGAGCTGTAAAATTTAGGTCTTTGCTCGGCGCTTATGGCCTTTGAGCATGGAGGAATCTTTATCGTGCCACACCTGCTGTAACACGGGGCTTCGGATTTTGTGGTCTCATCCGAAGGATCGCCCTATTTAATCACCTTTTAAGACAAGCAAGGAGTTACCGAGGACCTATTCTAAAATGGATCCCCAAAATATACTTTGAAATGTGATATATTATCAAGAATTGTTGTTAGTCATATCAACGTTATCATTAAGTCGCTTTTATCTACCAAGTGGTCAGACGGGTTTGATCGGCGATATCCAGATAGCTCAATTGCTAGAGCACTAAACAGGGTTCGAATCCCGGTCTGGTCCATGGTATTTTCCCATGTTACATTTAGTGCCGTGAGCAGGATATTCATCCCCTTCAAATCATTTCACCTGTCAGTTCTAATGGCTACTTCATGACAACTAATGTAAAAGGAAGAGAAAAGCAAGAAAGTGTCGTTGGGATTTATTTCTTTACATTTAGATTCAAGGTGGCGTCACAAAAGAGAGTGTCATTGGGATTTGATGTTTAACATGGGAAAATGTAGTATCCTAGGTGACTGATATGACCTATGATCACCTTTGTACGTTACGGGATTTTACAATCCATTCGTGTTATTTGTAATTTAGAATTAAACTTACAATATCCGGTTTGATATGCACGGACTCCCAAGTTGGCGTAAACGATGTTATGTCGACCCTAGTTGAGCCCGTCAATGTGTGAGTTATCAATGTGAAATAGTGTTAATAATTGTATATTGTCAACCGACTATCCGAGATTAAGTAGGTGTTCTTAGTTATTTACAAGGTTGAAACCAATCAATGTTACTACATGACGGCATAGTTGAATGTATGAGTGCAACAACCTCTGTCATTGAAGTATTAATGCTGGTTTCAAACCTAGGGCCAGATACTTGTTACTTTTTCATATGTACAATAATATGTTTTACGGCGTGACCGTGTTTGAGGGCGAAGCAAACAAATTTTGGCATTAGTATCTATATCCAAAACAGAACGAAAACAATCCGAAGTTAGCACAAGGACGGAGCTGTATCAAAGCATCCTAATTTTGGATATTTGATCCGCCTATATATTGAACGCGGGAAATATAACGCAATTGATGTAAACCGTACATTGTGACGTCATATTCAGCGTCGTTATTTAGCAAATTTACAAACATAGCGTTTGAACCACAACAACAAACATGGCGTTAATGGTGGAGTGATTATATATGATTAAGAAAATAAGATTTACATGGTTTTACGAATTTTATGCAACATCTCAGAACAACGTGAACTAGGGTAGACGAGATTTAAAATGGAGAAATACATGTCCACGCGATAGTATTCGAATCGACGCCATTAGTACCAAAATTTTCAAGTTCCATAGGTATGGTTTAATTTTTCATTGTTTTCCTATATTTTCCTTTTAAACATGTATATATGTGTTACCTATAGGGAGAGCTCCGCTCTCACGGCCCGAAGGGCCGTGAGAGGGCTTCACCCTCTCATATACACAACTACTTTTCTACCATGTACGCTAGTTCTGGAACATTCTTCCTAAAACTCCAATTAAGGAAACGTTAGAAAATTGGAACACGGATAGTATACGACGTTTTTCCCATTCAAATACATATTTAAAGGTACGTCAAACCAATAACAATGTCTTTAAAATTACATTGCTTAGAGACATCACTCTTCCGTGTAATACCCTCCTATCTAATTCTTCTTTCAAATCAAACTATGAATAGAAAGACACGTATAGTCATAGAGAACTTTTACATAATTTGATTACAATATTTCACAAACAGCATGTTCAAGCACACTCGTAGAAAAATAGGTCTGCCACAACCCGCTGTCCAATGCCAAAAGTTTAGTTTGACCAGCTAAGTTCGGTGTTCCTTGGATACTGGCGATGTAAGGGAGGGGCTGTCCAGAATCGGTGAGCCAGGGGTCAGTAGCAGTGACCCTTGACCCTTGTATGAGGAAATAACTCACTCCGTTAGAGTCTGAAAAATATTAATTACAAAGTTTAAGAAATACCAAATCAACATAAGCGGATACATACAGTGTATATATTTTAAGGAAATTAGTGTAGATCTGGGAAACAAATAACACCCCAGCTTCACTTCATCTTATGATTCATTACAGTAATTAAAAGCTGTAATTCACAAAGCACCATTAAAAAAGCCATGGATCATCAAAATACAGAATGAATTTTCAAGAAAACAAATTACTGTGTATATCAAAGTAATTCCTCTGTTCTATAATAATATTGATATATTTTCCATAAATTTGCAGTTCACGTTCATATATTCTGGTTCAATAAATTCATTTATTATATAGCTAATAAATAGTCTATAATAAAATATGCGTAAAATCTAGAGAATTTTAGCGATCAATATCCTGAAAATTTATTGAACGCTAACTTTTCATTGCGTAAATCGTGTGCACCCGAAACATTCCGAGTATGAGCGTTCAATATTGACATTACCGTAAGGTAGCAGGGGACAGGTTCGCACTATAGGCCCGGTCAACTTTTTCCAAAAATGGAAATACCCCATATTTGAAGTGATGTTACATGTGTAAAAATGTATACAATAATTTTACGATGCATGTCAAATGTAGCTGAGTGCTTAATACAAATGTTGATGTACAACATGTAGGTGTCACCATGATTCCTAGCATATAGATAGGTGCAGATACGAAACTAAGACACATGGTCAGTTGAAATTCCGGTGAAAACATGCAGGGTCCAGCAAAAGGTCTGTAGCTGTGAGGGAAGGTGGATGGCCCCATATGAGAGGTAGATTTTTGAGATGGGCAGATAGGGTTCTTGATTGTGCACAGTGTCTAAATCCCCATGTTTGGTACTGTGATGGTGTGGGGTGGTGCAGATTAGCCCAAATGAGAAAATCAAAGCAAAAAAGGGGAACCTGCTCAGAGCATGTTTTGTGCATCAGCACCAGTATTTATAAATTACATGTAATTTAGGGTCATAATTTATTAATTACACTAATATGAAATACAAGTATTGACATAAAAGGGAAATATGATTTTTCATTAGTCTGTCATAATCTGACTTTGGTGTATACCCCCTATCCACATGTTTCGAAACCAACGAAACTGTTCCCTGCCACCTTACGACGTAAACAAACCCAAGCCAAAATGGCAGACGACGGACCGAATCTGACAGAGGCGGTATTTGATATCATGCCAGAAGAACTTGCCGACTTATTTCATAGTGATTTGCAGTTAGCTGACGCTTCTGCATCTGTGGACAGAATCCACATGTTTATAGATGAACAGAAAAAAGAAAACACCTTGGGATATTAAAATTTTCACAGAGTATCTATTCGGACAAGGGAAATTCAGATTGATTGAAAATAATCCGCCAAAAGAATTGGATGGTTTATTATCAAATTTTTACATCGATGCACGAAAGAAGGACGGTGATGAATACGAACCAGGATCCTTACAGTCCATTAAGTGCAGTTTAGATAGATATCTCCGTGACCATGACCGGGATTATAGTGTGAGGGATCGCATTTTTTCGTTGTCTAACCGCACTTTGAACACTAAGAAAGTCTCTCTAAAGAAAGAGGGAAAAGGACAAATGCCAAATGCTTCACGAGCTGTGACAGAAAAGGAAGAAAACATGATGTGGGAGAAGGGGCAGCTGGCAGAAAAATCACCGAGTTCTTCATTTTTCATTTTGGTTCTTTTTTACCAAATGCTTTGGACTACGAGGTCGACATGAACACAGACAACTGTGCTTTGGTGATGTTGAACTTAGAAGTGACCCAGTCACTAGTACAGAGTACCTTGCATTTAATGAACGTTTGACGAAAACAAGGGGTGATACTGGTAAAGAAAACACGAGGAAAGTCAAAGTCAAACCAAAACTATATGCAACTGAAACAGATCGAGATCCAGTTGAACTCTACAAAACATTCATAAAGCAAAGTATGGTGCAGGTAAATTCGCCCAACAGTCCATTCTACTTGACATGCATTCCTGAATCCCGCATACCTCCTGGTGCTGACATTTGGTTTTATCCTAAACCAATGGGGGAAAGTTACTTAGGAAAACTTATGTCAATGGCTGCTAAGGAATGTGGCATAGAACACAAGACAAACCATAGTGTGCGGAAAACTTGTGTTAAAACATTAAGGAAAGGCGGAGATACACGAGATAAAATCAAACATATTAGGGGCCACAAAAGTACACACACATTGGAGTCGTATGACGATGGCTTGTCAGACGACGAACAAATTATGATGTCTGATATTCTGACAGGAAAGGATGAATCTAAGCCATATGCTCTCGGAACACCTGCCCAAGGAAAATATTCTTTGGATACAGTTCCTACCACAATTACGGAGAATGATGCTCAATGCCCTTAATCTACTCACAGTTCTAGTCTCGGAACAGGGGCACTTTCGAATTTGTTTGGTAGTGGGACTGTTCTTCACAATTGCACATTCAATATCAATGTCAACATGGCACAAGGACTTCAGAAGTGAAACTGTGATATCTCTATGTGTTATAATCCATGGCCATAAACTGTGACCTCTGTCACATTTGTGACACTTAATGTTTCATTATAAATAATTTCTCTGTTTGTGTTGCATATCAAATGTTAAACTTGTTAATTAAAATTTTCCAATTATATTTGTTTTATTGTTATCTTGTTATTTGACATATTAGATAAAATTGAAGAAAAAAACTACTATGGTTTGTGTTACTTAATTCAGGATGGTAGAGTGTGAAATTGTGAATAAATTAAGGATTTATTGCACTAAAAACGAATATTCATTTCATTTCCTTAAACAAAATGTTTTACTGCACCTAAATTATAATATCCCTATTCACAAAATCAGTTGCTTCATGCATCAGTGACGGGTTTAATATTGAACAGTTAAGAAATGCATGCTGATATTGCACACTTACACCTTAGATGTCAATTTTGATGAATTCTCGTCTATTTTGGTGTATTTTGAGTGAAAAGGGATATGATTAAACAACTAAATACTATAAGAAAAGGGTTATTGAACTTATATTGGTGAATTTTGGCACTCGCAAGCTCGTGCATTTTCACAGCCAACTCGTGCCAATATTCACCAATATAAGTTCAATAACCCTATAATATTCATTCATTTACTATATGCAAATTCAGGCATGTTATGGAATGTCAGAACCTTCACCGCCTTTAATCAACTCATCCCTATAATGCTTCTATTGCTCAATTACAAATATAAAACACAAAATCCACATGAAAGTATATTTTTGATCATTTTGTAAAACTCGCATATCTTTTTGTATGATGCTCATATTTGAAATAATCTGTCTTTATTTTAAAGTGTAGCTTTTGAGCTAGGATGAGATTGTTTGGAAAACGTTTCCTCGGACATGTGTTATTTCAAATGAAACGAGGATGTGAAGGGGCTCACGCCTTTACAATATATTCACGCAATGTGTGCTGTTGAGGACCTGAACAAAGTTCAACTCCAGATAGTGGAAAGCCTGTATATGTCGGCAAAATATAGAAATAAAATAAAATGAGCGACGGAACTTCACTTTAGCAATGATGTAAAATATACAGATTATGAACTGTAGAACTCGACTTGTGCAGACAGAGCCTATGCCAGAAAATGACCACTGAAATTCACCTAAAAATTTGAACCTTTATAACCAATACTCACTGACCTTAATTCTCAATGAAATTGACCTAGGATGTAACAAGAGGCCCGCAGGCGTTATATCGGTCACTTGATTATCAGTTAAAAGTATCACGTGACTAGTGCCAAGGGCCATTAAATCCTGTTCTGAATATCTAAGCTAAATTCAATATTTAGCAATGGTATAAAACAAGATGTGTTCTTAAAACTTAAATACCATCGAAAGGTTTTGATGAAAGGTTTTACATTAAATGACATATGTAAGATTAACACGATATGACTAATTTGTACCTGTCCTAGACTCAGAACCCCGAGGTTGCAAAATTCATAATGTTGGTTAGTACTTTTAACTGATAATGCTGCTTTTCCTAAACATGCAATTAGTTTTTATTTAGACGAAAAAAACAAATAGCAGTCTTTCAAGTAATAAAGGCAATAACCACACCACATTAACTGTAGTCCCACACTGGAATCAAAACCGTTACCCCCTGAGATCAGAAATGTACAGTTTTGGTAAAGGTCGACTTACTCCTTCTAAATATCTGTTTAGTCACAATTTAGTATTAATAGCATTAAATTAATGAAATGTTTTACACATATACAATATAAAACTAAGTTTTGAACCAACCCTGACGTCAGAACATTCAACCCGGGGATCATGAAATTTACATGTTTGGTAGAAGACTCCGTGCTCTACATTACAGTCATCGTCCAAAACCCACGGTCGATCACACTTCTTTTACCTCCCGTGGGACACAACGCCGAAATTTTCGCTGGAAGGTGTGTATCGGCTTCTTTGTGGGATCGGTCGCATTACCATTAGTTATTGCGATATTCAAGCTATATACATGCTTTTATCGACAGGGGATGCTTACTCCGCCTAGACTCCTGATCCAACCTTTTCTTATATAACATTTATTTCCCCAATGGTTTACTGAAATTCTCTTTCTTTTTTCTATACCCTCCAATTTATCTATAAAACTATACTTTTATCAAATGAAGCCTAAGATGATAAGTGCTCACATATTGCGCCCTGTAATTAAACTGCATTGCGATCGCTGACGTACATTATCCCAAATTGGTATGTGTTATGTGGTACCTGGTAGTTACTGTGTGTGTGGAGACGCAGAGGATTATGGATAGTATGCACTGTCCGAATGAAATTAGATTATTAATTTTATTGATATGAAAAACGTATATACATGTATCAATTTACCCGCAATTTTATATAAACATTTAGTGTTTTGGTCAATAATTCTAGAAATTCATCTGTAACACCCCAAAGTTCCAATTTAGACTTTGCAACTCATTAGTCAGTTTAAGTCTTTTAACCTATCAAATTCCTTACGATTTTTTGTTGTAAATTAAGTGCAAAAAGGGTATTATTTGCAGTCAACTGACATTTAACCTTATATATATATATATATATATATATATATATATATATATATATGTTGTCACAGGACAAGGGGACATATTACATTAGAAACTAAACCATTAGATAAAAAAAATACATTATCGATCAAAAACTGTAATTATTAGAGAAAGAAATTCCTACATAAGACGAAATGATTCAAATATTATGAAATTACTTTATCGTAAAAACTATATAAATGAATTGCTGAATAAAATCAATAATAAGAAAATACTATCCTTAATAGGTATGCCACATCTCTCTCTCTCTCTCTCTCTCTCTCTCTCTCTCTTTCTCTCTCTCTCTCTCTCTCTCTTTCTCTCTCTCTCTCTCTCTTTGTGTGTGTGTGTTAATTATAATTAATTTGATTTACACTGTAGAAAAGAACTCACTCATTAGATTGACAAGTGCAGTATTTTCCGCCGCTGAGTTAACGAGGAGGAGTTCCCCGCCATCACTTGCACATTGAGCTGTCATTTGGCTGTGAGTTACTGGTGGTAACATGGATATGTAGGTCTTGATACATCCGAGCACGGGGTCAATGGTGTAACCAGGCCGTGTACAGGTGCTCCCTTGAAAAGAAAAATAAATCTCTTTACGATTTGAAATTTCCCATTTTACGGATATTCGCGATCGCACAGACGATATGGTGCTCGGTACAAATAGTGTTCCAGGGTATTGCAGTGTTCGTTACAATACCGATAAAACATACTATTAGCTCTTCCCGCATCATCCTACAGGTAAGCATTGTATCTTCATCAGGTAAATCTGTAGTTAAAACGAAAGAGAAGTCCCTCCCTGTTCAAAGGCCGTAAGAGCCGAACATAGACCTAATATCGCAGCCCTTCACTAGCAATGGTGATGTATCCATGTGAGTGACAAATTCTCGAGCGGAACATAAAACAATATATAATCAATCAATAAAAACCAGTGTGTAAAGAATGGCCTAATACTCGGTACAACATTTGACCCAATGACGGCTTGTATTGGCAAAATAGGTTGTTAGAACGACCATAGAAATCGTGAGACTATTGAAATCCCTGTAACATCAACTTGTTTGGCAGAAGCCTGTTTCCATTTAAAAAAAAACCTGGCCATACGCAGAACAAGTTCTTGAGGGACATGAACACCACATACATATCTATCAAAATACCTTTCCAATATGTTAAAGTGTTATCGATTCACCAGCTTGATGTCTTACTTCATAAGTTTGTTTTCAGTTTCATAAAGACCATAATGTTTGTCCTGTAAAGGATAACATGGAGCAGGCAAAAATACAAGAACTTTATCACCTTGCATCTTTGTCATACCATGCTGCCATACCTTCAGTTTGGCTTAGGCTTCCCCTGTTCCCGTCTGTAGCCATTGTTGAGCCTCTATCTGAAATTAGATACCTGCGTGTAGTCTAAATTGTTGAGGACATATGCAACCTTTCTGACATTTTCTTTAAAAGTATATTTCCATCTCATTGAATGAAGAGTGATTTCCGAAATAGGTTTAAATTTTAAGTGGTAGTAATAGTGTAATGATTCCGAATATTTGAGGTACGACCATGCGGAGTTCTTCATTTGTCACTGTTTATATCACGTGATCTCATTTGTGTATAAATACCGAGACTCCGCAGTCGTCTATGTCATTCTGATAGAAGACCCAGCCAAGTAGAGATGACGAGAGTATGTGTACTAATAAAGTATTCATGATAAACAATTCTTCGCCTGTTCTTACAGCTAGAGAGTGAATTTGGAAGGCCATCAGAAGTCTGGCCTGCCACGAAGAGGTTGACCTCCAGTAAAAAGGCTAGCCATAGTTCGTTTTTTGTGTCCGCATTGGCCGAACAGACCGTCGTCCAGGCCGCTATCATTGTCCGTCCTGAATAAGGCATCCTACAGTGAGTGTAGTGGTTGAAGGGCTACCACATATACTGTCCGTCCTGAATAAGGCGTCCTACAGTATATGGGGTAATCCGAGGGCGACTGGACTCTACATTTGATAAGTTAGCACTACCAATTTATCGTCGCTTGCCTCTGATTGATATAGTGATTCTCTGTTTCATTATAATTAATCTAGATAAGGTTAGGACGTATTTGTATATTTTGGCAGTCCACTAAAATCATACCAATTAGTTTAAATTAATTTTTGTTGAATACCCCAAACCCTGGAATTGACTAGGTACGATCCCAGAATTTAATGTAAATACGTTACAATATCGCCATACTTAGTATTTCGGCCTGGGTAGCTCAGTGGTGAAATCACCTAACATATAATGTCAGGTTCCCGTGATACATGATTGTTTCAAAGCTTTTTTCCTCTTCTTTGCTACAGAAATGTTCATTATTACAAGTACTGTAAAATATTTGAGTCGACTTTACATTTGTACTTGCAACAACCAGGAACTTTCGAAATACGTCCCCAACGTATTTTGTATAAACAAAATCTAATGCAAGTGGATTGTACCTGAACTATCACAATGTATATACAGTCCCGTGGGAATCCGGGTTAGAATAGGTCCTCAATACCACTTTGCCTGTCGTAAGAGGCGACTAAATGGAGCGGTCCTTCGGTTAAGACCGCAAAAACCGAAGTCACGTGTCACAGTAGGTGTGGCACGATAAAGATCCCTCGCTGCTCATAAGCACCGATCATAGGCCTAAATTTTGCAGCCCTTCACCGGCAATGGTGACGTCTCCATATAAGTGAAATATTCTCGAGAGGGACGATAAACAATATTCTATCTATCTATCTATAGAATGTTCAAGAAATCGGCACAGTTGTTAAATGATTTAAAAGAATATCCAAAATGATCACATAATAATTAACGATCAGTTCCAGCTAGTACTTTCGTCTTACGGCTCTTCAGGCAGTTTTTCTTGAATATTTCAGTTTAATAGTAACGCAAACTTCCGCCAGAGTTCGAAGGTGAAGTAATACAATATATATATACAATGGAGGCTCGTTAATCCGGACACTTTGGTTCCCAGCAAAATCGTCCGGATAAATGAAGCGTCCGGATACCTGAATCGCATATTTTCTATCTTTACATAAGTAACCAATATGCTTACTTTATTGATGCGTAGTGAATTAAACACATTTTATCATTGGATTTAACCATTTGCATTAGTAAATAAATCATGATAATGTTAACATTTACATGCATTTCAAAGCACTAAAATTGAAATATACGCGTGTAGTGTATTTGCCTATGCTTACATTGTACATGTATATTAGCACTACAAATAAATATACAAAACTATGTATCGTATGCACTAAAACAAATAATGAAGCATTATATGTAACTATAAGTAAATAAATCATTAGTAACTAACATAATCATTTACACTTCAAACATTTCACCACACTTTTACTTCTTAAAGAGGCCGGTAATTTCCATCTCTCGCGATTCACGGGTTCGACGGTCTGTTAAAACAATCTTCATCGTCCAGAGTTGATTTAACATTCTTTAACCAAAATTACATCTGCCAGAGTTTATATTTCTTATTCTATAATTATCTAAGCCAATATCAGGAGGACAAAATCGTAATATTAAGACCTACTACTGCTTTGATCTAGCCACGCGCACCTATTATTTTCATGATGCGATAATAACGGAACAAAACTCGGATGAAACCAACATTACGGGTACATACAAAATTTAATTGTCATTTTCCTTAGAATGGTAATTTTATCACTTCTACCGAAAGTTTGAAAATTCGAAAGCAATAAAGCTTTACAACATCGTAACAAGAATCAATTGTACACAGGCACTTTCTACATGCGTGACATTCTAAACATTAAAAACTTACTACATATACATGTGCATGAACATACATGTATATTTCACGCCAATCTACAGTATAAAATTCAGAATCCAGAAGTATACTCTACGCTCTTTAGATTTGAATAAGCCGATATCAATTTACGAATCAATACAACTGATATGTGTAGCAGTTCGATAAAACATGTCATTATGTCATGGTGTTTTATTTATTAATACCAGATCAGGATATGGGGCTCACAGCGGGTGTGACCGGTCAACAGGGGATGCTTACTCCTCCTAGGCACCTGATCCCACCTCTGGTGTGTCCAGGGGTCCGTGTTTCCCCAACTATCTATTTTGTATTGCTTGTAGGAGTTATGAGATTGATCACGGTTCGTTATCTTCACCTTGCACTATAAGGCTATTGATCAAGACTATAAACTACAGATTTATTTACAAAATTCAACACTACACGCAATAGAGATCTTATGTGCAAAAATTGTCAATGCAATGTCTCGATCAGCACGTGCTATCTAACTGACACATCATCACATACCACCTAATTAAATGGAGGTGTTGACAGGGTACAGGTAATCGCTTCAATTAGACAGTTTGGCTTGATTTCTTTACAATTTACGCCTTGCTAAAATTGTCCAACACAAACTTTCCCCTAAATAAATTACAGTCCGGATTAACGGTACAATTTCCCATGCATTTTAACGTTTTGTAGTAAAAAAAAAAAAGACCGTTCGGATCCGGAACGCGAATTTCCGGATTAATGATGCAAAATAACGTATAAAATTTCCGTTCCCTAGAAAAATCGTCCGGAAGGTGAAGCGTCCGGATTAATGGCGTCCGGATTATCGAGGCTCCACTGTATACAAACCAATATGCATTTTGTCTTTCTTATGCTTAATATTATTGAATTTAATAGTTAGTTCACCGAAATATTGCGATTGAATTTCATCGCTTTTAAACTCGAAAAATAACAAAATATTTCATTAAAAACACATTTAAAGTAGTTTTAGGCATGAAAAGAATTTTTTGCGGAAAACATAAAGTTTAGAAACATGCGTTGTAGCCTTTAACGAATGCGTTCGTAGCTTACGTACCGTATTTCTAAATCGTTTATACGCTGTCCTTCTGTTTATTCAAACAATTTAAAGCTCAGTGTATCCTATATGTGTGTGTTGTGTGTTTGCATGTGTGCGTGTGTTTGTATTTCACATTTGTCGATAAACTCTATGAAGTACTACACAACGTTGCCGTGATATATTTGGGTGAAAGTTAGCGAGCCTTGCTAAGCCCGCTTAAAGTTTTCGATATTCTGATAAAATGTACGATACGAATAATATAATGACACCAAGCATTCATTTTTGTTACATTTCTAAAAAGAAAAATAACGTTTACTCGTTCAGTAAAGATGTCCATACCTGCATCGGATTGGGTTGGTATCAGTGCGATAAAGAGTATCGCGGTCAACAGAGCTATTGAACTGGGTGTCGAAGAATCATATCCGTCTACAAATAAAAACGTATATGGGATGTACATATAAATGGATGAAAATATTTATGTAAGTATAAATTAACACGACATACAATACTTACATGTACATACAGTCAAAGCTTATCTTCTATATCATAACGCATACCACACCAAACATATCCCACACCATATAGAGAGAGAAATCGCATATTCCAGTGCATGTCCACAATTTCGTCACATACCCTAATATTGCTTTTATGCCTTCAAATATCTACTTTCGGAAGGTCGGTGGTCTCTTCCTAGATACATTGTATCTGGGTTCTCTCTTCCACCAATAAAAACTGGGCGCCACCAGATAAATAAAAAATTGTTGAGTGTGACGGAAAACATCAATCAATCAATCATACCATAAAACCATGCAATTACTAAAATATACCATTAAATCCTATAGATGTGACTGAATAAGTATGAATCATTTCTTTGCTGTTTAACAGTCATTCAGGAATGTTTGAATTACACAAGTACTTCAGCTCTTGGTAATCTAAAGTACTAGGAACTTTGACCTACTGTACGCATGACACTCAAGGCCGTAACAGTGAGGGCTTCTTTGTGGTTCCAACGCCTACAGTCTGACAGGTGGGTTGGTTGTATATTGTTTAACGTCCCATACAAGAATTTTTCACTGATATAGAGATGTCACAGTTGTCGGTGAAGGGCTGCAAAATCTAGGCCTATGCTCGGCACTTATGGGCTTTGACCAGGCCCCTAGGGATTTTTACCGTATCACACCTGGTGTGACACGGCGACTCGGTTTCTGTGGTCACATTTGAAGGACCGCCCCATTTAGTTGCCGCTGACGACAAGCAGGGCGTACTGAAGACCCATTCTAACCCGGATTCTCACGGAATTCATGAGACATGACAGGGTCTCTGATTTAAAGATTAACAACTCTTCGTCTTAATGGCTGACTTCTTTTCGAAATATATGAATATCAACAATACATCTCTACTCTTACCACTTGCCACGGACTGCAGCAGTCATTACCTACATGTATGTAATTCAGTTTTAGGCAACGCTGGGATCGAAAATCCATATATTTCCATATCGTATATTATTATATACTTTCAATTTAACTTTTTTTCTTTAAAAGTTTGCGGGCATATATCACATGATATATGACCGGAAACATTCCGGCCCGCAAACATTACGTTACAATTAATACACAAGTATTTCTACGCCATTAAATTTCAAATTGTTCGTGTTTTTCATCTTTTACTCAGTTAAGCCAATAAAGAAATCGTTACATGTAAAAATAAAATTACTGTTAGTTTCTAAATAAAATTGAAAGTATATAATAAAAAAAAAGTTGTAGATTTTGTATGGGAAAAAATGGCGACCGATTTTTTTGGCACGTAGATGGACCGAGCTTGTGTGTACATACGACAATCAACAGGTCAATCATTTTACATTTAATTTTTTTAGCCATATATATATATATATATATATATATATATATATATATATATCTGTGTGTGTGTGTGTGCGCGCGATATATCCTTAAAACGGAAGTCCCGCGCTGGCATGACAACAGACCCTTTATTTATACGGCCTTGACTTTGCAGTACTTCCCCCACTGCTGGGGGTGTCTCCACATGGGTGAAAATCTTAAATGGGACTTAAAACAAACAAAACAACCTATAAACACACGTTTTTTTTCCTTTAAAACAATATTCTAAATTGTTTACATTAAACGGTCATTATCCTATAAGTACAGCTGGACTTCGGTATTTCGAATATGCCATTGGTAAATCAAAGTGATTTAGAAGTCCCAACTACATTTTCTTTATGTGTTTCAATCTCAAAACCTCGAAACTTCGGGTATCTGAAACTTTTCTCTTGATCCCATTGCGTTTGGGATAACGAGGGTTCACTGTATGTGGTAAATTGTAGCTTATCTCGGGAATTAATTTTATTTTTAAACATCGACAAAACGACTGTTTACAAAGGTAACTATAAAATTTACCGATGTGTTCACGCTGTGGATTATGAAATTGTAATGGATTATAAAATTGTAAAACATTGAGGTTATTTAAGATGTAGCAAATGCAATTTACAATATAAACACGCTTCAATTTTACTTTAAGGGAGATCAGTGGAAACTTACAGGGAGATGACATCAGTGCAGCTGTCACAATCCCAGCAGCCATCAGAAGTTTGCCATTGGTTATAGCAGAGGTTGTCAAGACAATGTGATGAGAGAAAATGAATATAAGTAAAATGTATTTCATCCGTATTGGTCCCATGCTGCCGAAACCTAGATAATATAAACACATAAGTTTCAAAACTGGTTTATAAAAACGAAACCTCTATATTAGGATAGAATGAAGTTCTAATAACAGTGTGTCACTGCACTTAATCGAGCGTACAGATGTTTGGTCGAAGGTTCTCATAAAGTTTCCTTGTAATTGGAGAAATCTAGAAAACAAAAGAAACAATTTAGAGCTGGACAGTCATTTTCTATATTAACTGATAATAAAAATGGTATGATGACCGCGTCGATATCAAAATTCAGAAATTAATTTGTATTTTGGGGAACAATTTCTTAATGATTGCAAGACATTTCTTGTACAAATGTTTAAGAAGTTCGATAGGGAAAAATTACTTTATTTTGGGTGTTTAAAGATTGAACATCGATCAAGAGTTGTAAACAAAGTAAAAAGTATAAATTGTATCATCATGTTCATCCTACATCTGTTCTTGGAAACATACAAGGCCTTCAAAAGAATTCAAGTCTGAAATAACTGTTACAGAGTCCTCTACCATTACCACTATATTCTGTAAGCACTGGAACCAAGCCAAGGAAGAAAACTAATCCGGGCAGCCAACGTTCCATGATTTTAACCTGTGTATGTGTCACACATAGAAAATCCAGATAACGAACGGTTGGTGTCTGCACTTTCAGATACACAGTCTGACACCACATTTATATTGGAACATACTTGTCGTCCACTGGGAGTGACTGACGCTATTACCAATATGCTGTTGTCAATCATGTTTGCCAAAAATCAGTAAGTGGACAGTCAGAAGATTCCAGGCATATTTGTGCAAAGATTTGACACTAATGAAAAAATACCACAGCATGCATCATCCACACATAACATTATCCCAGCAAATCTCTCACATATTGCAACGCCAGAAATTGCTAAACAATTTCACTTCCCATAGACAATTGCGTCTGAACTTCTACCATTACAAGACTGTGAAACCTGATTATTCATCGCATACAATTCTGCAAAAGCATTAACACCACGTAATGCTATTTAACCTCTACACGATGGACCATAGGCAATTGTTCTTGTTTAAGGAAGTGTGGGCATCGTTGACCAAGACCATGAAGACAATTTGGATCTTATCGCTTGTGATCTTCGGCCACATGTGAACATGAGAGAGCAGCATCATAGTTATCATGTTATGTTTTCTTTAAATAGAAAATTTAAGGAAGCGATTGTTACAGATCAACTCTTGAAAATGTTTGAACTAGACTTTGTTGATTATTCGTCAAATGACAAAGTATTATCTCGAGATGACCGTCAGTTTCCTTCTATACTTCAAAGTGGAACACACTTTACTAATGGAAACTATGAAATACCTTTGGCATTTCGTAAAAACTTACCAAACAAACAAAAGAACTGTCTAAGCTGTACAGCGCTGAACTCACTTAAAACGACGTCTTGAAAGAGATGATAGGTACAAAGCTCATTGATGATCATGTTTCTAGAGAAGGAAGTACATAGTGGATGTCCATGGTATATTCCCCACCATGGTGTTTATCATGCCGAAGAGCCCAAAATTCCGTATGGTATTTAGGAGTGCCCCTGAATGACCACCAGATCGTACAAATGCTCTTGCTGAAATAGTATGTCAATTTCTTAAGGGACCTGTTGTTATAGCCTGTGATATCAAGCAATTATTTTATCACTTTTGAGTGAATCATGAACATCGTAATTATCTACGGTTCTTGTGGTGGGAGGATGGTAAATGCTAAAACACACCCACAGGAATTCAGAATGTGCGTACATCTCTTTGGAGGAATATTATCTCCAGGATGTGCTAACTTTGGAATAAAAGAGGTAGCAAATGGTTGTGAACAGGAATATTGGTCAGATGTAGCAAACTTCATCAGGCATAATTTCTATGTGGATACGTTCTAATTCAGGATTATTTTTTTTTTGCGATCGCCCCCGTAACAAGCACTGACGATAGTCCTGTGTACGGACCGCGTGTACTCATCATTTACATGTACACTTAAGAGTATGCAGATGCTTCAACAGATGTGCAGAAATCGTACAGATTGAGATTGTCCATTACCTGATAATCTTATAAAGCGTATTATAGGAACGGTGGAGAACAGATTTACAGTATCTGAAAACCAATCGAAAACCCTTCTAATTCCACGCACAAGTATAAAAGGTCTTGTTACAAGGAATAATCATGTGAAATATGAAAGCGGTAGCACTTAACTGTTGAAAAGTTATTAGCATAGTTAAAGTTTCAGACAGAATGACAGACAGGACAAAACAATATGCCCCCCCCCCCTCCCGATCTTCGATCTCGGGGGTATAAAAATACATTACCTCTAATGATTATATGTGTATGTACAGTTTGTAAGATATTTGCAGAATAAAAGACCTATTCAAATCATGCAACTTTGTTGTAGAAATTAAATGAAATGCACATCCCCGATCTTTATCGTGTATATATCTGTGATCTGACATTCTCGTTCTGCTATTATGAGTGCCAGGAATTTTACGAAGGCTTACTTGTTTTTATTCTCATTAATAAGTGTGTACTAATAAATATAAAATATATACGAGTCATTGAAATGCTGTTTGTATAAGTTGATATTTGGATATCGTGCCAATTGAACGATTTATACATACACGGTACGTTTTATCTTAATATTTGATCACGTGATACACAGCTGATGTAGAGACTGTCGGTATGGTGATAAATGTATCGGAAGTCAATATGCACTTAATGATATATACATATTGTTTTTCTATAAAAGGGTTGTGTTTACAGAATTTGTCAAAAATTGATCTGTTTATTAATGCTTTTTTTCTCCTGACATATATCTTTATCCTACTTAACACAACTGCGTAGTTCTTTTCGAAATAAAATAGGCATTCTTCAGCAAACTGTAGAGCCAAGGAAACAATGTATAGATTTTCCTTTCCATGACAAATCGTATTGAAAAATATTCTTGTATGAAAATACCATCATTTTTTATATCTGAAATCCAAAGTCCCTTGTAAAATGTAATGAATTAACTAATTAATCAAGTACATAAACGACAATGAAGAGCGTTTTACCGATAAATGGGAAAGCTTAAAACTATGGATTAAGGATCTGTCGATATCTTTTTTCTATTAAACTCCCATAACATTTGATACCCAATCTATTGAAATAACAAAAGTTTTAAAGTTTACCCTATACATTAAGTTATTTGAATTAAAAGAGAGAATTAGAAAATAGATTAAGCAACGTGTGCGCTGAAAACCCCCAAAGAGCACACATTCGATCACGAGCTAAATGGGTTAGCGACGGAGAAAAAACCAGAATATTTTTCGGTCTTAAAAAGAAACAACAAACACAAAAATCTTCAAATATCAAAAGAAAATGGTGTCCTTACAGAGGATGACGAAATCTTCAGTGCAATGTGCGACTTTTACAAAAACCATTAGACATTAAAGTCTTTCGAAGAACGAAGAAGGTCGAGGTTCGAATCCTGGCCATGACAGACCTAAGTTGTTAAAACAGTTAGTGACAGTTCCATTGCCTAACGCTCTGCATCAGGTGTGAATGTCACCGGTCCTCGGACATGACCATAAAAACGGATGTCCCATTTCACAGTATGTGTGGCACGCTAAAGAGCCCTCACTGTTCAATGGCCGTACATAGGCCTAAAGAACAAGGTACGATTGTGTATATAAAAAGGCCCAAAAAATTTCTCTGTTTTAAATGCGTCTTGAATTAAGTTTGATGTGTTTTAAGTAAGTTAAATATATGCCAAGTGTACTATCTCAACTTAAATCAAAGTTATTGCTTATTTGATAGCATTATTACGTCATGAATAAGACTTTCTCCCGCCTTTTTTTAAAAAGAGCTTAATAACTGTTGAATTTCATCCAGATTATTGCCTAGGAAAAGGTGTGCCCATATGCATCTGTCGAGCACAATGAAATTAATATATATTGTTTATTAATAGACGATAAAAAAGGTATTTGAATATGAATTTGATCGACGCATGGGCTGCATGTTTTCTGAAAGGAAAACCCCCTGAATTTATGAATTTTTTCATTGATTTTGGCAATTTTATGCCAACTTCACGCTCTTGTCATTACAGGAAGAAGGAAGTTTGGATCAAATTAAATGTAGTTTGGGTTTGCTTATATATTCTTTATTGGAATGGCAGATTTTGGGACTCCTATTTAAATCATCAATTTTCTGGGCCAGATGACTAGAAACTGTACCTGCTTTTTTGAAACCCTCCACCGGTCGTGGTGACTTCTCCATATGAGTGAAAAAAATCTCGAGAGGGACGTTAAACAAGATACAATCAATCAATGATCCATCAACAGGTTATAGGAGGGACGTTAAACAAGATACAATCAATCAATGATCCATCAACAGGTTATAGGAGGGACGTTAAACAAGATACAATCAATCAATGATCCATCAACAGGTTATAGGAGGGACGTTAAACAATATACAATCAATCGAATAATGACATCGACCTATATTCAAATGATATTTATAACAAAAAATTGTTTGTTACTGATAAATACATGCACGATCCCTCCCCCCCCCCCCCTTTATCCGAATGTAATGAAAACGTTGCGAATATGAAGTTTTCTCTCTTATACACAAGACAGGAGAAAACTAATGAGTAAAAAAAAAAACTACAGGCCTATTAGTCTCACTAATACGGACAATACGATTATGGCTTTCATTTTTGTACAAAGGTTACAGAAGATTATATATCTACAAATAGGAAATGAACAAACCGCATATATTAAAGGTTGTTTTATAGAAATAAATGCGCGTTTTGTCCTGGATATTCTTGACTATTGAGCAACTAATGATAAAAATTTATTTTTGGATTTAAACTGTCAAAGAATTATTATTGGATTTCAACTCAAGTTGCGTGGAACTTCCTATTTAAAACTTTAGGATATTTCATTTTGTCCCGCATTTCCTAAAATGGATAAAAATATCATAATATAGCCCAATTTTTAGATTGAAAAACAATGAATGGATATCACGATATGTGAAATGCAAAGCGAATGCAATAAAATGAAAAAAGTTTTTAAAGAACGAAAATTGTAGTTTTTGTAAGTATAAACTAATTCTTAATTATTTCGCATGTGAAAAAAAATATTTTTTGATGAATATTATCAATCTAAACCCCGATTATTTTGTTTCGAATTAAAATGTGAATACTCACCATACGGCTTGTATCGTCCCACTAGCAGAGAACAATCCCAGGAAGTGTCCCGTGTCGTTATCATGAACTAACTTTCCGGAATCACCGAGGAAAACCTACACATGTTGTCGTGTTACTCTAATCCTGGTGATATATTTTGCACGGGAATCAGAGATTTTACTTCCATCGAAGTTGTCAGTTGGCGTTTTTAGAAATGTAAATCAATAATATACTAGTATTTTTAAAACAAATAAAATGCTTTTATCACCGCATACAACCAAAATCCCCGATATCTTACGCCATTTTATATGTATTTTAGTAGTTTCTCAACCCAACGAGACCGACAGTGTTTACATCACCCTTGTTTGTTCTTGGGGATAAACGTCAGTCATAAAAAATAACACGATGAAATAATCAGCTAAGTGCATTATCGCTACCACGGGTGGCATTTCAGTCAAACCAAGATATTTTTTCTTTCATAGAAAATTATGTCGTTTTGAATTGTAACATGAAATCTCGTATCATTCTCCCATTTGTATTCTCTCTCTCTCTCTCTCTCTCTCTCTCTCTCTCTCTCTGAATTTTGTTGTTTTTAATTATACAAGTAAGTGAAAACACACACCTTGAGATTCGAGATACACTTACAACATACCTCCTGAAGCTTTCTATTTTTTCAATATCGCTATCATCAGGAGTGGTAAAACTCTTTACTTTGACCTATTCGTAATAATACATATAATAGAAACCTTAACTTACACAAAATGTTCTACTTGTAACGTTTACATTGTGTATATGCACATCTGCACGTTCTAGCCTTAGGCCAACAATACATTAATTTTGCGTAATACCGGAAATGGTTGTAACAGACACGAAAACAACAGGGGTGGGAGGTTTGGGATATATGATAGATACATTAAAGCTGTATGGTCCGAATTACAATATTTTTTTCCCCATCTCGTAAAAACGCTATTAAATCATCGCACGTATGTAGTTATGAGGCTGTACGACATATCATAAATTATTTCAGCTGTTTTAACTCAAATTATTTGATTTTAAATCGATGTTTACAAATAACCGCGTCACTGCCATTTCAAGTGACAGTCACGTGACCAGTTCAAACTTTCAGATCATCGGTGGCCTTATTTGTGCAAAGCTGTGTATTTTGTTATAACAGTACCGTGCCATAATTTAATAGAAATAAAATATCAAATACCTCTTAGTAATTCGTTGTTTTACGCTCGTTCAGCCTTAAAACTAGACAGTTGCGTATGAGTTAATACATCATGTTGGGATTCCCCTGACGCGCATGGGTCTATTTATAGACGTCTATTATGGGATGATTTATATATGTACCCACTATATTTACTTTCTAAATAATATTCGCACTGTTTTCTTTTACATGCAGATGTTTTCAAGCATGTAATTAAGGGAAAGTTAATAACTTTATAAAGTCATTAATCTGCTTTAAAGTAATTATGTACAAAAATAATACATGGACATCGGGTCATACAGCTTTAAATAAGTCAGTCTTCAAATAATACAAAAGTCCTAAAAACTGCTTATGATTACCTAGGAATAATCATTTGTGGGGAATTCTTGTAAAGAAGAATTATTCGGTAAAACTCAAAATAGTGAATTCTTTGAACAGCTTTATTTAATCATTATTTAAAAGTCCGTAGCAACCTTATACATCAATTTCATTATTAAAACTCTGCTACATTTCCTGGATGAGGAACAGCTAGATTTGGACAACAGTCTCTTCTTACAGTCCATAATACTGCATATTTCTTCAGCTAATGCCCGACGGACGAAAATTAAAATTCTCTGTACTGATGAACGACGAACAGTGTTTTTCTTTAATTCGGATATATCTTGTATACACGAATTTTATGTAATAATGTAGCGAAAAATGCCGCGACTAAATATTTGTATTAAAACATTATATGAATAATGACTTTTCCTGTATTCTACAGCATTTCGTTTAGAATAGAATCCAACTTCATCCATGACTGTAGGTACAGATATAGGACAAAACTACATGCAAGGTGAAGATAACGAACAGTGATCAATCTCATAAATTCTATAAGCAATTCAAAATAGATAGTTTGGCAAACACGGACGCTGGACACATCAGAGGTGGTATCAGGTGCCGAGGAGGAGTAAGCATCCCCTGTCGACCGGTCACACCCGTCATGAGCCCTATATCCTGATCAGGTAAATGGAGTTACCCGTAATCAAAATCAGTGTGCCAAGAACGGCCTAACAATCGGTATGAAACACGTCAAACAGCATTTGACCCAATGATGGGTTGTATTGACGAACTAGATCGTTATAACGATCATAGAATTTGCGAAATGCTGACTTCAATCGAGACTGTTAAAACCCCTGTACCATCAAATTGTTTGTCAGTAGCTTGACTCGATTTAAAAACTGACCATACGCAGAACAAGCTCTTGTGTATCGAATCAGTTGAGAGATATTATCACCAAATGCAGGTGATAATGGAAGATTGCTACACAAATATGGGAAGTTGACGATGAAGCTGAAATCATCCCGTTTGTCATACAGTAGAGTTTTCAGTTTGCCGTTAATATCTACTTTCAATGAAATATCTAAGTATGGAGCAGAAGTGGACGACTCTGTGATGTCTTTGATTTCGAGCTCACAGGGATATATCGAATCGACATATGAATGAAAGTTAATTTTGTTAATAGACAAATCGTCGTCGATATATCTAAATGTCGAATTGAAAGCCACGGCAAGATACTTTTTCTTCTCACGTAGAAGTTTTTGAATAAATTCTGCTTCATATGAATATAGAAACAGGTCAGCTAACAAAGGAGCACAATTCATGCCCACGGGAATTCCAACAGACTGTTGGAAGGCCTGATCACCAAAGACCACAAAGATATTGTCAATGAGGAACTCTATCAAATCTTCTACTTCAACTTCAGAGTACTTGTACGTGGAATCAGATTTCAATACATTTCAATATATTCTGCTTCATATGAATATAAAAACAGGTCAGCTAACAAAGGAACACAATTCGTGCCCATGGGACTTCCAAAATACTCTTGGAAGACCTGATCACCAAAGACCATGAAGATTTTGTCAATGAGGAACTCCTGCGTATACTTTTATTTCAATGTCAGAGTACTTGTGCGTGGAATCAGAGTGGTGTTTAGCAAAGTAATTGTTTGGATGACTGATTACTAGATATGATTATTTGCTGTTTCAATTTTAATGTTGAAGTAACTGTCTATGATGTCAACAAGTCTAGTATTTAATTTATCATGCAGAATAGTTGTGTAAAGTGTTGAAAAATCATACGTTTTGATATTGTTGATTTTAGAAAGGTTTTGCGATTTCAAGTTTACTAAAAGTTTAGAATTTTTTAGAATCCACATTTGATTAACACCACTTATAGCATATGTAATCACCCAGTACATTTGAAGTTTTAACAGCTGTTAATGTTTTCGTGAGTAGCAAAGATAGGAGCTTGGTAGAGCACTTACTGAATTTAGCGATGTATCCTAAATGAGCAGTAATTATGCATTGATGTGGGGTTTTTACCTGACAGACACCCTAACCTCAAAGCAAAAGCAGAAACACGGTCTTCATACAAACATCAGAACACAGTGAAATTTCTCATTGATATATCGCCTCAGTGAACTGTTTCTTTCATAGTCAGAGCTTGGGGTGGTAGAGTTACTCAGCAGCATATTCAAAATAGGACACTCTTGGATTTTTGAAAAATAGATCCTTGGGCATTTAGTACTAGCCGATAGAGGCTTTGACATTCAAGAATGTTGGATCCTTAATGGCTCAAATCGAAAATTCCTCCTTTACAAGGGGAATATAACAGTTGGCACCAATTGGATTGGAAACAACAACTAAACTAGCACATGTGAGAATACCTGTAGAAAAAACTTTACGGCAAATTCCCAATGGGCTAATACCTACTGAATTCAATGTGCTATTAACATACTTAATCCTACCTTAGCAAACGAACTTAAAAGTTGGTTTTTTATATGATGGTAAGACGGTTTCTATTTCCAGATAGCTCAGTTGGTAGAGCACCTGACTAGAGTTCGAATCCCGGTCTGGTCTCTCGCATTCGCGTTACATTTGACGCCTTGACGAGGATCTTATCCCCCGGAAAGCATTTTCACCTGTTAGTTCTCAGGGTAGTTCATGGTACCTAATGTAACAGAAAGGAAGGAAATACAGCGCATCAGACAGCGAACCCAAGGTCCCTGAATTTCTCTAGTCAGTTAAAACATTGGTGCTTATGAATTATACACTCAAATACGTTCACAACATGACTACTGAACCCAGGGTGAGGCTACGATATTGAGTTGCAAATTTTACAAAGGGATTATTCTTTTAAAGTGTTCTTCTCAAAGACCGGAAAAGAGAAGACTTTGTCAGACCAAAAATTGTGCAAGCATTCCTTTATACATATGTAGTATAATTTAACAATTTACTTTTTATTGTATCCTTGTCTCTGATTGGTCAAATTCCAACTAAGGAACGCAGATTATTTTTCTATAACCTGGTTTGGTATGGGGAAACACAGCCTTGACAACCAGAAGCCGGAACTATTTTTATCTCTCTCTCTAAATTTACATCGCAGCACTGTTTTCAGCCTTCTATGGAATAGATAGTCAACGTGTAGGCCTACAATAAGATACTTCGGTTTGATACACATATAATTATATTGTTTTCTCGTTGTCAATATCAGCATCTACTTGTATGCAAATCACTGTTGTAAAACATCTTTCTCTGTCAATCTCTACCCAGAGTTATTGTTCCTTACACTCACAAATACATCTGTCAATGTCTCGTGACACAAGGAACATTGATTTGGGTTGAAACACGGATATTGGGTAGTTCTATTGCATCAGACCTATACATAGGTACATGAAGAATGCATGGTAATGAGAAAAAAATACAAATAATTGCTCGCCCTACATTTCCCCGAAATGTCATAAAATAGTTCTTAATTTTATTAGCCGTGAAAAAAATGGGATTTACATTGCTTATTTTGAGACGTTGACAGAGGTATTTGTGAGTGTATGGAACAATAACTCTGAGTAGAGATTACTTTCTCTGTATGATGGTCGAATAATAGATTAAAACAAAGATATTATATTCGAATTAATGATTTACCAAGTAAGCATTTCCCTGTTCATATTGAAATACATTTCTCATTGGGGAAAAAGGGGAGGAGGGGTTCATTGCTTGATCCGCCTTTCAACAAAGCAAACAAAAATTCATGTCACATTTTATCACATGACGTCAATCACATTGACATGTGGATCGCGATTTGTCACTTGCTTGTACATATTTTCTGTTGCTGGATTTACTTTTAGCGACAACTTTGCATGCAAGGATAAGTTTTCAAATTGTAGAACTTTTCACAGAGTTAAAAGCCGCAAATTATTGCATTTCCTGATATTTGAAGATTTATTATGGGTAGTCCTAAACGATGCAATTTCCCGTATTTTCTCAATCTGTCGAAGATGAGCGACTTCAAAGTCGATCTCTAAAGGGCAGCGAAATACACATTGTATGCATAGTCTACAGATATTTTCTATCATGACAAATTTCACTTTAGATTCGATATTTTGATAGATAGGCTAGGCTCCGTAGAACTAAAGATGGCGACCTTCACAGCTAGACGCGTCGTCGTTGTTGCTAAGTGAATCACTGCGCAGCTCATTTGACTTGTATTTTTTCGAGTTTATGAACATTTTGATAAACGAAGATTAGTATATTTGTCTCTTGCTTTAAATTATAAGGAATGACTTTAATTCTGGGGCAAATTATACGAGTATAACCTGGTTTGGGTCAGTTGATGTTTTTTTTTATAATCCGCTTTGCGGACTATAAAGCGTAAACTGAATTAAAGTCATTCCTTAAATATTAAATTTATGTTTAGTTTTTTTAAACCATAGCCCTTAGGTGAGGATCAGAGTTCAAAGTTTTATATAGGAACAGATATCTTTTTATAAAATTACTGTGAAAGTATCTTTGTTGCAAGTGTAGTGATATGGGGGTGGGTGGGTGGATTTTTAGTATTTCTGGTCGGGCTCGGAGTCCTCTGAGCCTGCACGTGATTTTCTCTCTCGATTCCCGGAACTCAAGGTGTAAGGTTGTATATTTGGCCAGTGTACATAATTGTCACCTTTATTGTTGATTAGTCAATTACATTTGATTTAACCAAGTGATCAGGTGTTAGTGTCGGTTTATCTTACTCCGGGGATCACTTTATTGGCGTCGCCAGTAGGATATCGGGAGGAAACCCACCAGAGTTCGTTTGCTCACAAACCATACTCTTCCAGTTAGGCATTATGGGATAGCGATTTCTTAGGCCGCGTATACTGTGACGTCACTGTAGAATGACGAAAAAACATAACGTCAAACGTAAACAACTTTCAAAACAAGAACGTAAACATCAAGTTCATTATTTTACACAATAATTTGAACAGAGTCTCCCTACTTTTTAATGATCTTTTGATCATTTTATGTTTAAAATAAAATCCATACTTTTATATTAATGCTCTTAATATTAATATCTTCAAACATTTAACTGCGAACTACTTCTTTAATGTAATTTGTCTGCGTGATAATCGCGGACTCACAATATACAAATCTGTATATTGTGGTGCGTCACATAGGAGAGGTCTATTCGTAGGTGACGTAATGAGGCCTCGACGGGGAGTTTGATATCGGGAGGTCTTTTTAGACCAGCGTGGTCCCTAGGGGACGCCACGTGGGTCGGTCATGATTGATTTTCAGATTGATTAGTAATTATGTAGAAATATATCAATTAAATTCGTGAAAAAGGTTAGAATTGTTTGTTTATTTGGAAGGTATCCAAGTTTGTGATTTATGTGACATTAGTTTTGTGTTTACATATTTGTTGACTTGTAGCAAGGATAGGGCTGTGGCTTGGAGAGATTGGTCTTTTGGGCTAGGCAGAGGTAGTCCGCAGTTGACAGGTGGCAGGGGCGTCCCGGGGGTGAGGAAGCTAGACAGGAAGGCATAGCAGGCACCCAGGGGTGGGGCGCGGGGCCACGGGCCTGATAGAATAGACCAACGTTTTGGGTTAGTCACCCCATTTAATCCACCCGTGAACAGTACCCCTCATCCAGTAGGAGGGAATGCTACCAGTACGCTACAGGAAGATTTGGATATGTCCCTCACCCGGGGTGCGGGAGTTATGTCCAAGACACGATTTAGATACGATATCGACAAACAAAACATGACATTGTACCGATATCGATATGTACCACTCTAATAATCACATACCTTTACTGACGATATCGTGTCGATATCCAATCAGTATTGTTAAACAATCCGTTGACTGTCCTAGCTACTATATTTCTTTACACTTATGTATAAATTTCGCTATGTTGCACTAAATGAGTTCCCATTACTGTCGATATCGACGATATCTAATCGTTACCGCTTCAAGATTTTGTTGTGACATTCTACCAACTATATTTCTTCATTATTGTTTGTCTGTTTATAAATTTAACACTGAGATTCCCTTGTTGTCGATATCGACGATATCGTGTCGATATCGAATCATGATTGTAAAACAAATGGTTGTGCATGTCCTTGCCTGCATCATTCTGATAATTATGCAGATGTTTAGGTAATTTGCATTAACAAAGTATCCCTTGCTGCCGATATCGTCGATATCATGTCGATATCGAACCATGATATTTATATAAGTTTTTTGTGACCATCCTTGCCATTTTTTTTATAGATGTGCATGTGTTTAAGCATTCTAAATTGATTAAGTTTCTATTACTGTCGATATCGACGATATCATGTCGATATCGAATGAGGATTGGTAAGCAGTTGGTTGTGAAGTTTTTTGCTACTATCTTTCTTTAAACTTGTGGTTATGATTAGAAATATCGCATTGCCCAAGTTTTCCTTATTGTCGATATCGACGATATCGTATCGATATCGAACTCTTATCATTTGAAAAGTCCTTTTTGTACTTGATACCATAGTTATTGTGAACATTTTGAAATATTTTCATATAAGTAACTTTGTAAGGTAGCAGACATCGATACTAAATTACGATCGCTTGAAGTTTTTAATCAAGGTTTGGTAAATTAAAGAACATGATAATTATTTTCTCCTTATATAACATTGGTTACATTTTGCAGTGATACTACATTCACGAATGCATCAACATATTTATGTCAACTTTTAATCAATAATGGTGCACATATATTTTTACCCTTAAAATTCACGAAACACGATCGATAAGGATACAATATCGGAACAGTTTTGTTGATATCGACAAAGCACCAAGCGTCATTTATGATGATTAACTTCAGCAACAAAATCCATAAAACTATCGATATTGATATGATAGTTAGTCTGTGGTAAATTTTCAATATTAATTATTTCACAAATCTCAGTCAATTACAAAAACTCCATATGGTTTATATCGAAACGATATCGACACGACATTGTCGATGTCGTCGATATCGACATTAAACTCGGTTCAGCGTCATTTATGATGATTGACTTCGACAACAAAATCCATACAATTATCGATATCGATACGATATCGAACTGATATTGCCGATATCGTCGATATCGACATGATAGTTAGTCTGTGGTAAATTTTCAATATTAATTATTTCACAAATCTCAGTCAATTACAAAAACTCCATATGGTTGATATCGAAACGACATTGTCGATGTCGTCGATATCGACATTACACTCGGTTTTGGACATGTATGGGGTGCGGGGGTGGGAGGGATGGTAGGCTAAGAAGGTCAAGGGGTGGCGGTGAATCCAGACAAAACACCGGAAGTAAGTTCTGGGGGGCTAGTCTTGGACAGGGGACTGGGTCAGTTAATCTGTCACCGACACTGGGAGGTCGGCTTCTAATGATAGAGACCCAACTGGGGGGCATGAAGGAGGTTTTTGAGAATCAGATTGCACAGTTGACTAACACGATCAGTCAGGTAATGTCTAGGGAAACTAGGATGGGGGAGACAGTTCGCATTTTTGGGGTAATGGGGCAAATGATAGTGGTAGAACACTGGGAACCTCGCCTCAGAATACTGTTCCTTCTAGTGTTGGGGGTACCATGACTCAGGGTACGGGGGAATTGAGTAGGAATTACCCTCCACAGTCATTGCACAAGGGTGTGTCACCTCTGGCTAGTTGGGAGTTCCTCCGGCGCCCCATGCCAGCTGCAGGGCTCCCCAGTCACGACAGTTATAAACACTTCTCAGTCCCCAAGATGTCGAACCTCAGCTGGGGTCAGTCATTTAATTTGTCCCACGGTAATTCCCTGAGCCCCAAGCGAAACATCCCTATGGAAGCTAAGAGTTTAAAGTACACAGGTAGCGTATTGTGGGGTATGTTTTGCACTAAGACCTTAGCTAGGCACTATGAGTGGAGCGACAATGACTGTCTTATGGGACGTAGCCTGGCCGTTGAGGGCCCGGCTCATAGGTTCCTCAATATCCTTACTAGTAGGGAGAAAAGTCTGACTTTCCCTCAGGTGGTGGCGAGGTTTGAGGATTTGGTATGGGGAAAATACAGGCAGCTTTTCAGATCGAGTTTCAATCCATGTCCAAGGGGTCATCTGAGTCTCTCGAATAGTGGGGGGGGGGGGGGTCATGGAGACTGCTCAGAGCGCTTGGGGCCAGTGTCCCAGGGCATGTACTCCAGGAGCAAGCAGTTCTTCGATTCGTTATTGGCAGCCTTGATCAGCAGGCAGGCCAGCGCCTTATAGAGAATCCTCCTCATACTTTAGAGGATGCCGTGCGCAGTGTAAAAACATACCAACTGAGTAAGCGTGCGTTTGTGTCCAGAGATGGTCGGTGCCAGGGTGTTCGGTCCGCCTCAGCCAGTAGCCGCTCACCATCCCCACAGTTTAAGGACACTCGCGGCCGCGAGTATTCGAAAAACGCTCGTGATTGAACACCACCACCAAGGGACCGGACACCGCCCGCAAACAGTCAGTGCAGTGATGCGCGCACTAGTAAGGGGCGTTCTCAGGGGCCACCTCGGGAGGGGGTCTGTTTTGCGTGTAATCAGCCGATGCATTTCAAGCGCGAATACCCATTTTGGAAAAGAAACAGGTCTCCCACTCCTGTACCCCCCACAGGGAAAAGTCCCAGCAAGAAGCAGGTTAGTTTCACTAACAACAACCCCCCCAACGGTGGAGGCAACCACCTGCGTAGTGCACTCTGTCCGCGCTGGGGGCTGCAGTAATGGGGAACGCACGTGGAGGGTCCCGGTGAAAGTTTGTGGGGTACTGGTAAACGCGTTGACCATGATCTCCCAGCAGGTACCTTGGCATCATGAACTAGATTTCAGTAATGATGTGAATCTTGCTGGGGCAGGGGCCACAATGCCAGTGGGGCTTATGGGTGAAGTCGCATTAGAGATAGGTGATAGTAAGTTCCCTACTCCTGTGTATGTTGCTCCATTGCAGGACGAGATGTTATTGGGAATAGATTTCTTGCAAGGGAATAGGGTCACTCTCAGTTGTGGACCAGGCCTATTTCAGAGCGAACATGGGAATGTAACTCACACCACGCACGAGCACCAGGGGTATTCACCTATTAGTGCAGTATCTATCCGCCGAGTTCGAGTGTCTATGTCGATTAAAGGGTCAAGTTTTTAAGGCAGGCAGGCCTCTGGCGGTCGCAGTACCGGCTGTCGAAGTGACTGCCCCATCTGCAGTGGTCAGGCAAGTTAGGGTTGATAACGAACGTAGCATTCCACCTCACATCCAGTCGCTAGTTAATGAGGTCCATAAGCAGGCCCCGACTGACGTGGGCGGGGAGGCAGCACGACTCATAGTTGAATACACGGACATCTTCGCTAAATCTGAACTCCACTCGGTGAATTTACCGCGTTGGAGCATCAGATCGACACTGGCGAGGCTCCCCCTATAAAGCAGCGGACACCAGCCGTATTTCAGGGGGAGGAAGAGTCCCACCTTGAGAAGATTATGGCGGCCGGGGTTATTCAACCCTCGGTATCCGATTGGGCATCTGCCCCAGTGCTCGTGCGAAAAAAAGACGACAGTGTGCGGTGGTGCGTGGACTACCGCGCACTGAACAAAGCTACCGTCAAGGATTCCTACCCCCTGCTCTTGATCGAAGAGTGCGTGGACGCGTTATCTGGGAATACATGGTTCTCAAAGCTCGATGCGAACGCGGCCTACTGGCAAATTAAGATCCACCCGGATGATCAAAAGAAGACCGCTTTTATCATCAAATACGGTCTTTTTGAGTTTTCACGTATGGGGTTTGTATTATGCAATGCTCCCGCCACATTTGCAAGGGTGATCAATTTGGTCCTGCATAGGCTGAATTGGAAGATCGCCCTTGCCTTTTTGGACGACATTCTGGTCCTGGGGACATCAGCCCAAGACCATTTGAAAATTTTAAGGGAGGTCTTTGAGCGTTTCAGGCAGTATGGGCTTACGTTCAAACCACGAAGTGCGAGTTCTTCCGTCGCGAGGTAGAGTTTTTGGGGCGTACTATTAGTGCAAATGGGGTAGAAATGGGGGACCAGTATATTGAAGCTGTTCGCGATTGGCCAGTGTCCGGGAAACAAAATCAGTCGAAAGATTCCTGGGCTTCGCCAACTATCACCGAAACTTTATCCCTAGGTTCTCCGAAATTGCCGCACCCTTATATGCTGTCACCGGTAAAGCCTCTTTCCGTTGCGGGGGGTCGAACAGCAGCAATCATTCGAAGGTCTAGTTGCGCTGCTCACACGTCCGCCTGTCCTGGCTATTCCAAACACAGGCAGTAGGTTCGTCCTGGACACAGATGCTTCCGATATCGCCATTGGCGGGGAGTTGAGTCAGGTTCAGGATGGCCATGAGAGGACAATCGGTTACGTTAGTGCCGTGCTTTCCGCCGAACAGCGCCGATACTGCATAACGCGTAAAGAACTCTTGGCAGTTGTACGGTTCACGCGTCAGTTCCGTCATTACCTGTTAGGCCGCTTATGGTGCGAACAGACCACCATAGTTTAACTTTGTTAGTGAATTTCCGTCACCCAGAAGGACAGATTGCACGCTACATAGAGGAACTCAGCCAATACGACATGACTATCGTCCATCGTCCCGGTAAAAAAAACATATTAACGCTGACGCGCTTTCAAGAGACGTGGTACAGCCCTGCCGACCCCTTGGCGTTTCAGTCCGACTTGAAAATTTGCCTTGTGGGAGCTGTCACTATTACCGACGGGCTCATGAGAAATGGCAAGATTTCTACGCGGAGGTCGATGATATTATTCCCCTTGCGTCTCTGTTCGCGGACAAGGGCGAGAGTAGTAGTTCAGTTCCCAAAGTTGGGGAACACGGGAAGAGATGAGCCCCACCGTTTCTCGGTTTATAGCGGAAAGCCCGTTAGAGCAGGACAATTCCGGAATATCCTCGTGGGATAGACAACTCCCGAGAGCGAGCTTAGCCGTCACTCGCGGTGCGGGTGTTGCTGGTTCATGTGTAATAGAGTGCAAATCGATAGGCGAGACCCATTCAGTATGTCAGTTGTCAGGGGACATTGCGGGTCCCGCAGGGGCGGGACATGTCTCTGGGATTTCCCTTTCATCCTACAGTACAGGGGAAATTGCAGGGTTGCAGCGGGAAGAGCCTTTGTTCCACTATCTTAGGGATTTTCTTACCTCGGGTACTTTACCCAAAGACAGTGAGTTGGTTTTGTTGGGTCCTGAAGAGAAATGCTATTTTCTCGAACGCAATCAGTTCAGATTAGATGGACAGGGGGTGATTTGGAGGATATGTTCTCCTGCTCCAGACATACTCTTAGTCCCCAAGAGCCTGCGTGGTGAGGTTCTGTGTCTGGTACATGACATACCCAGTTCTGGCCACCAGGGGGTGCAGCGAACTAAGCTGAGAGCTCGGGATAACTTTTATTGGCGGAAAATGGCCGATGATGTCAAGAGGCACGTCCTCACTTGTGACACCTGCTGTCGGAACAAGCGGGGTCCCTTTTCCGCCAGTTCTGGGTTGAAAAGTTATCAGGCGGGTAGTCCAATGGAGAAAGTCCACTTGGAATTTTTTGGGGTCCCTCCCTCGCACTGAGGCAGGGAACGAATATATACTAATGATGGTGGACAGTTTCACTAAGTGGGTAGAGTGCCTGCAACTTCCCTCGCAGACAGCAGAAGTGACTGCGAGAGCAATGATTGATGAGTTTTTCGTTTTTTGGTTTTTGGTTACCCCTTCGAAGTGTGTTTACAGACCAAGGGTGTAATTTCGAAAGCGAGTTGTTCAGGAGGGTGTACGAATTGCTAAGAATACACAAATCGCGTACTACCCCCCTATAGGCCGTCAGGTAATGGCCAAGTTGAGCGATATAATCGTACCCTTATGGATGCCGTTCGCTGCTTCATAGACAATCGGACTAAAATTTGGGACAGGCATTTGGGTGTTCTCGCTGGGGCGTTGCGCTCCGCAGTAAATAGACAAACAGGGTATACACCTAACCGGTTAATGCTAGGCCAGGAAGTCAACAGTCCTGCCACCGCAGCTGAGTTAAGGCTTTCCCTATAGATAACAGTGCTGTAAAAATGTACTTTACCGCACTGGCACACTACATGACGTCACAATGAAAAATACGTCATGACGAAGGTCATGACGTACATATCTACATTCCTTTTGCGGTTGGAAATGTCAAAATATTTTTTCGTAATTTACCACCGCTCTCAAACAATAAACCGCAATCATGTAAAAATTTCTGTCAAATGGGTTATATTAATTCTCTTTGATATTGAAATATTTTCAATTTCTTCTTTATATAACATACATGCTAAAGTAATATCCATATTATATTGTGATCTTGATTAGGGATTTAGATCCCTAATCTGCACGTATATAGTGACTTTCACATTGAACTCATTTGCATAAACAGGGTTTCCGTACATACAAATTTCATCATTGGCACGACACCCCGAGGTTTTTGAGTGAAAGATGTTTGATTTATGTGACATGTGAACTTCAGTGCAAAAGGAAAGTTAGGGGAGGAATTTGTGGCTTCAACGGAAAACATGTTTTTCAGGCTAGATTCAACTTCGTATATGCAAAAATCACCGCATCTTGCATATTCAGTGCAAAAATTAGACATGTTACAAGTCACGATGAACTTGCTCTCAGCACTTTTCAAATTAAGAAATTAATGTGTTTTGAAGTTACATTAACTTCAACTTGCATTGATATCAGGATATCGTGCCAATGGAACGATTTATACATACACGGTACGATTTTGTTTTGATATTTGATCACGTGATATACAGCTGATGTAGAGACTGTCGGTCTGGTGAAAAATGTATGGGAGGTCAATATGTACTTAATTATATATGCATATATTTTTTGCATATAAGGGTCGTGTGTACAGAATTTGTCAAAAATTGATCTGTTTATGTTTTTTTCCTCTGACATATTTCTATAGCCCAACTTAACACAACTGCGACACTTATGTTCATACCGCCCCCTGGAGAGCCTTTTCAAAATGAGGGGGAGGGGATACTGATAAATATGTGGCAGGGCTGGAAGAGTCTCTTTTCTCAGTCCATGAAATTGCGCGTGAAAAGTTGAGGGCGGCGTAGAAAGTCATGAAAAGAGATTACGATCTCCACATGCGTGAGCGAAAGTATAAGGTGGGAGATCTAGTTTACTGGCGCCGTAATGCAGGGAAAAAGGTAGAGTCAGTCTGGTTAGGTCCCGGCGTGGTAGCTGAGTTGAAGTCGGATACCATCTATGCAATTAGGACCCGTCGCGACGTCATAATTATGCATCATGGTAAGTTGAACGTCTGTGAGTCCCGGCAGTTGCCTAAATGGATAAGGGGCTTTAGGGCTCAAAAGGAAAGTCGGGATGGGGTCGAGAGTACCACGACAGTGCCACGCCACCAACCCCTTTCAGCATACCAGTTGTGACGGGGGAGCAAAAGGGTAGCGGGGGTGGCCCATATTTAGGCACGCGTAGCAAGGCTAAGATCACTGAAACAAAGCCGTCCCAGGTTACCAATGACCTGGGGAAAAAGAGACGCAAGGGCAAAAGAAAACGATACTCTTACTGCCTCTGCAAGACCACTAACCCCGCGGGACTTGTGGTGCAGTGCGACACTTGTAGGGATTGGTTCCATCCTGCATGTGTGGGGGAGACTGACGACCGCGTAAAACAGTGCCCACCTATTATTGCCCCGAATGTACTTTAGTAGTATAGGTTTGGGGAGCGTGGCCAAGGGTGGGGTGAGCGTTTCATGAGTAATGCGGTAGATTGATCTGGCGCTGATAGGAACTGTTTCCGCCCTTTGGGCGGGAAGAATATGTAACCAAATGTTCTGTTTTGGTAGAATTTGTAACGAAAAGAAAGTTATTGAGGGGTGTGAACTCCATTCACCCAGTACCCTGAGTTGCGGGGAAGGGTAGGTCCATTCAAACACATAGTGATAGGTTAGTCAAACCAATCACAATTTAGATAAAACAGCATTGTATAGACATCACGCTTCCGTACAATATCCTTTCTATATCATTCTTCTTTCATAACATAACAAACGATGCATAGAAAGACATGGTACACATATATTGTTTGAAATTGTTATCATTTTTTTTTTCTATTGGGGGAAAGTCACAAAGTGTTATTTACATAATTTGATTACGGTATTTCACAAATAGCATTTAAAAGCACGATAGCAGGATTAAAAGAGAACCACGTGTTGTTGAACCTTGCCTGAAGTCTAGTTTCACCTGCTATGTTCGGTGTTCCTGGCATATTGGCTATGTAAGGGAGAGGCTGTCCAGCATCCGTGAGCCAGGGGTCATTAACAGTGACCCTTGACCCTTGTATAACGACACTAAGTACTCCGTTAGAATCTGAAAAATATTAATTACAAACTTTAAGAAACATGACCAAATTAAAAGAAATTGATATATAGGTTTCTTTTAATGGAAATTAGTGTAAATCTTGGAAACGAATAAGGTCCACGCTTCTCTTCAGCTTATGGTTCATTTAAGTAATAACATGCTGTAAATTGCATTACAACACACCATTAAAAAAGCCGTAGATCACCAAAATACAGAATGTAGTACAGGGACATGAACTTCTTCAAAATAATGATAAAAAGAAAACCATTACAGCGTACATCAGAGTAATTCCGCTGTTTTTGTAAAATATAATGATATTCACCTATTTTCAAAACTTTGCAGTCAACAATCGCGTTCAGAGACTGATTTATTGCAATAGGGGTGACTCGAGAGTGAGACAGAGCTAAAAATGTACATTGCATGCATTCTCCTTTTTTTCCTAAAACAAACGGACTGACAACCCTGTGCCCTTCCATTACATTACCCAGCTTGGTTACAGTGGTCTATCAAAGATCATACGTCATTTACAATAATTGTGCTTCAAATCAATGTTCTTCGGTTGTTGTTGATTGATACGGGTTTTAGTAATATTTTCGTGTCGTATCATTCAATGGTTGAAAGCGTTTTAAATATGATTTTACCTTCTTTCCGCGGTCGCTTGTGAACAGACATTATCGTCGCTTGTGAACAGACATTATCGTCGCTAATGAACAGACATTTTCGGTTTTGAGATGTTCACATCTGCTTCATGTATTACAGCGTAAAATTGTTTATAGAGTAATACAGCAATAAACATTCATAAAGATATCAATGATGTAAACTATATCTAAAAGTAAACCTTTTTTATTTCGTTGTATATACCTCGGACAGTTTGATTCATGGCATATGTGCACAATTTTAAATTTGGTCCATTGTCCTTAAATATATCTAGTTGAATTTGTTCTATGCCAATTCAAATTTTGAAGGGGGTTTCAAAGGACCATATTTTGTAGCGGAAGAATTGTTTAATAAAAAAAACTTTAAATTTGCACGATTTTACAGTTTCTATATTCCAATATTTTGATAGCATATCGTCAAAATGTATATATACTTATATTTCATTGATTGAATATTGTTTAACGTCGCTCTCCAGAATATTTCACTTATATGGAGACGTAACCATTGCCGGTGAAAGGCTGCAGAATTTAAGCCTATGCTCGGCGCTTATTGCCTTTGAACAGGGAGGGATCTTTATCGTGCCACACCTGCTGTGACACGGGGCCTCGGTTTTTGCGTCTTACGACAAGCAAGGAGTATTGAGGACCTATTCTAACCAGGATCCCCACGGGACGAAATAGTATTATAATACCCCAAAGTTCCATTTTAGATTTTAAGATAGCAATTTGTAACTGATGTGCCAGTTTAAAATTTGATAATGTAACTGATGTGTCAGTTTAAAATTTGATAATGCTCCTAATAATATTTATATTCAACCTGAAATTCTGTATAACTTTTTGTCGTGAATTAAGTGTAAAATGGTCATTTTTTATAGACAGTGCGAATTGAACGTTATATGTATAGTTTAAAAACATGATCATGAAAGGTGAAGATAACGAACAATGATCAATCTCATAAATCGTATAAGCAATACAAAATAGAGAGTTGAGCAAACACGGACACTACATTCTGGATATTCCAGAGATGGGATCAGGTGCCTAGGAGGAGTAAGCATCCCTTGTCGACGGGTCACACCCGCCGTGAATCCTATATCTTGATCAGTTAAACAGAGTTATCCGTAGTCAAAATCAGTGTGCCAAATATGTAATTATTTATTGTAATGGTTGCTTATGTTACGTTAAATTATGTTGCGTATGTTAAGTGAAGACTGGTGTATCAGTATGGTCACAAGAAAGGTCTTGTCACAAGGCCGCACATATATATCACTAGACGTTCAATCGTTATGGCCTGAGTTAAAATTTTAAAATATAGGTCAAACTCCAACGTCATGAATTTAAACATATAGGTACGAAAATAAAGGTCTTTTCACACACACCCCAAAAAAACCCCCAAAAAACAAAGGCGAAATATGAAAGCCATATGTGTTTCAACTATCTCAATTGAGGTCAGCATTTCGCACATTCTATGGTCGTTATAACGATCTAGTTCGTCAATACAACCCTCCACTGGGTCAAATGCTGTCTGACGTGTTTCATATCGATTGTTAGGCCGTTCCTGGCACACTTATTTGACTACGGATAAATCCGTTTACCTGATCAGGATATAGGGCTCATGGCGGTTGTGACCGGTCGACAGGGGATGCTTACTCCTCCTAGGCACCTGATTCCACCTCTGGTGTGTCCAGGGGCCCGTGTTTGCCCAACTATCTATTTTGTATTGCTTATACGAGTTATGAGATTGATCACTGTTCGTTACCTTCACCTTTCATCACCATGCATTGTAAAGTTATTCCCAAAGTTTTTTAAAAGTAGGTCAAATTTCAAGATGAAGATCAACAAAATCGATACCAACAGATTGATTGTGTATTGTGTAAAGTCTCTCGACAATGTTTTATCTATATGGATACGTCCACCATTTCCGGTGTTTAGGCCCATACTCGGCGCTTACGACCTTTGAGCAGGGAGGGATCTTTATCCTGTCACACCTGCTGTGACACGGGGCCTCTGATTTTGCGGTCTTATCCGAAGGACCGCCCCAGTTAGTCCATCGTACGATAAGCAAGGGGTATTGAGGTCCAATTATAACCCGGATCCCAGCGGGAATAATATCAAAAGATCGGTCTTGTCATACGAAATACATGTACACATGTCAAATATGAAATCCGTAACACTAACTGTTGAACGAACGCATAGATCAAACGTTACATGCCTCCGATTTCCCGATTACCGGGACATAAGAATCAACTGAATTTATACATAAAAAAGCTAAATCATTAGATAAAAAGATGAAATTATTGATAAGCCATGCAATTATTACAAAATGAAATTCCTACCTAAAAACGAAATAATTTTAACACTAAAAAATTGAAATTTGCTACTGTATCGGAAAACAATACATAAATGAACCTTAGAATAAAAACCAAAATTGAGTAATGATTATCTTTTAAGAAATAATCAAATAATATATATTATAGATATTAAAATACGTGTTCTAAACTTCTATTGAATCAGATTTTTAGCTCTTCTGAGCCGAAGGCTCAAAGAGCTAATCATATGGCCATATGTTTGGCGTGCAGTGTGCGTCAACATTTTGGAAAAAGGGCTATATCTCAAGAACCCCTTGGCCAATTTTTGTCAAATTTGTCCCAGGGTATCCTTGGCCCAAGGGTTTTCATTTGTACTAAAACTAGGGTTACGACCCTTTAAAAAAAGGATATAATTAGGAAAATGCAAACAAAAGTAGTGGTTGCTGAAAAATCTTCTTCTCAAGAACAACTGAACAAATTATTACCAAACTTATGCATAAGGATGAGGATAGGTTGTAGATAAAAATTGTTCAGGCATCATCTTGGGGCAAAGGGTGTGGTCTCAAGGTCACTTTAAAGTTGACCTTAAATTTTGTTTTGTTACAACTTTGATATTTTCCTTAGTATAAGGACTAGGATCATCAAATTTTGTCAGTTGATGCATCTTAGGACTTAATATCATGTTGTCTCAAACGTAGGTCATGGTGACCTACTTTTTGAATTTCGCAGGTAATTATTATTAAATGGATTTTGATGCATATCTTGGACACTTTTGAGCCTATGATCATCAAAAGTTGTCAGTTGATGGATCATGGGACCTTAAAGTTCGTCATGTGAAAAGTATGTCACCATGACCTACTTGCTGAATTTTATGGCTAATCATTTATGAATACATTTTAGGTTGTTATTTCAGATACCGAGAGGTTTAGAATCATCAAACCTTGTAAGCTGATTCGTCTAGAGGCCTCGAAACATACTTATTTAAAAAAAAGTAGGTCACAGTGACCTACGTTTTCAATTTTGCAGACATTCAAATTTCACATTTTCAATTTTAGATGCATATTTTGGAGACTATGAAAGCTAGGATCATCGAACTTTGTCAGTTGATGCATTTTGAGTCTTCAGAGTGTTGACTAAAAAGTAGGCCACCGTGACGTATTTTTGGATTTTGATGGCTATATTTGAATATTTCAGATACTATTTGACTTACAATCATCACATTTTGTCAGTTGATGAGTCTTCAGAGTGTGTCGACCAATAAGTAGGTCACTGTGACCTACTTTTGGAATTTGACGTTTATATCTGAATATTTCAGATAATATTTGACTTCAATTATCAAACCTTATCAGTTGATGCATCTTGAGCCTTTGGAGTGTGTCGACCAAAAAGTAGGTCACTATGGCATACTGTTGGAATTTGACGGCTATATTTGAATACTATTTGACTTGTCAGTTGATGCCTCTTGAGTCTTCAGTGTGTCGACAAAAAGTAGGTCACCGTGACCTACTTTTGGACATTTACATTTAAATTTTCAGGTACTATTTCACTTAACATCATCAACTTTTTCAGTTGAAGCATGTTGAGTCCTCGGAGTGTGCAGACTATCAATTAGGTCACCTTGATCTACTTTTTTAACTTCAAAGCTATATCTAAATCAAATGATAAGAGGCCTAGAATCATGAACCAGTTTCAGTTGATGTATCTTTAGTCCTCGGAGTGTGTCAATTAAGAAGTAGGTCACTGTGATATACTTTTTGAATTTCATGGCTATATTTAGATATTTCAGATACGAAGTGGCTTAGATCCAGCAAACGTATTAAGTTGATGCATCTTGGCTTCTCAGAGTGTGTCAGCTAAAAGGTAGGTCACTGTGACCTACTTTTGCTTTTTGTTGCAAATCTATACATCTTTCAAACTAAAACCCCAAGGTTCATCAAACCTTCACTTAACTCACTCTGTTTTTTATTTCAACAGAACTGGAAAATTTAAAAAGCAATTTTGTTGATATTGGTTTTAAGAACCATTTTCCAACAATGGCATGAAATGTAATTACATTAAAAATCGGATAAAATACAATGCGATCCCCTTGTTCTAATTGTATGCATAGTAAATTCGGTATTTAGCACCCCAACCGTCTCTATGTCCCTTGAAAAAATTCATGTAGAAGAGAAATATGTACTACCCAGATATGCACGTAGGTTAAGTAACTTCATTTTGTAATTATTTTTATTGCCTAATCTAATAGTGTACTGTATGCTATCCCCTTCGTACACTATCATGTGATAGGTCTTTAAAACCTTGTTAATTGATGAATCTTGGTTGATGAGAATTTTTGCCTGTTCTACAATGTATCAGAAGAGCGATTCTATGCCCATGGGCCTCTTGTTATTTCATATTGTTTTTCTATTTCCATTAATTCAGTGTCTCTCTCTCTCATAATACATTTTATTTACACATCAATGGGCTTCTGTAAAATAAAAAAGAACTCACCCATTAGATTGACAAGTGCAGTATTTTCCACCGCTGAGTTAACGAGAAGGAGTTCTCCACCATCACTAGCACATTGAGCTGCCATTACGCTGTGAGTTACTGGTGGTGTTGTGAATGTGTAGAGCCTGATACATCCAAGCACTGGGTGACTGGCGTAACCAGGCGCTGTGCAGGTGCTCCCTGGAAAAAAGAAAATAAATTTCCTTACGTTTTAATAATTCTAATGTTATTTATTACAAGTGTTTTGATTGGACAAAAATAAAGCTGAACAAGAGTTTATACATCAATAAATCCGAAAACGCGATGTATTCATACACGCCTGAAAACAAATAACATAGTGCGGGGAAACTATTCAAAGTTTTGCAATTGTTAATGAAGTGAATGAATTGGAATTATAAGAATCAAACATTCTTTTTGAAGAATTTATCGATGTGTAAAACTACGGCCATTTTACTCACAAACTTAACATAAAAGTGCTTCGCACTTTTATTCAGTTTGTGAGTAAAATATCCGGAGTTTACACATCGATAAATTCTTCAAAAAGAATGTTTAATCCTATAATATTTCTATTTTACGGAAATTGTCAGTGTATTCTGAGTTATTTCACACACGAACGATATGGCACTCGGTATAAATACTGTTCTAGGTGCAAGTTTGGGTATTGTGATGTTCCTTTTCCTAACTCATCCTACATATACATAATAGCTCTATATCTTGATCAGGTAAAGTTAGTAATCCGTAATCAAAACTCTAAATCAATGTGAAATAAACGGCCTACCAATATTGGTATGAAATACGTCAGACAGCATTTGACCCAATGAGAGATTGTATTGTCAAAGTAGATAATTATACAGTGTAACGACCATAGAATTTGCGAAATGCTGACTTTAAACAAGACTTTTGAATCCCCTATAGCATCAACTTGTTTGTAAGTAGCCTGTCTCCATTAAAAAAAACTGTTCATACGCAGAACAAGCTCTTGTGTATCGAATAATTTAATAGCAGAAACACTTTTTCAATATATATCAAAACTTAATTACATAAGTTTGTTTTCAGTTTCATAAGGGCTATAGTGTATGTCCTTTAAATGATGACCAGGAGTAGGCAAATATACATGAACCGTATAACCTGTTTAAAAACTGCTCCTGGCATCTTTGTCATACCATACTACCATGCCTTCATTTAGTTTTACTTGCAACAACCAGAAACAATCAAAATATGCTAATTTAAAAAAAAAAATGCTAATTTAAAAAAGACAAACACAAAATATGATTTATAGAAACAAGATAGCATGCAAGTACATAACATGTCAAGAAAAATATATATTATGACAACACACGCAGATATCTTTGAATGGACGATGAAATTTGGGTTAGTGTATTGGACAGGTAAGTACCTCCATTAATTGTGATTTATTTCGCAGATGAAGCGTTGAAGCAAAAAAAAAAATTGAACATTTCGAGCATTAGATCCTTCGGGTCTGCTGGAATTAGAACCTCTCCCCAAATGGGTTAAAACTTTTCTGTTCTCCGCCAAACTCTCCCCACAACTTGATAGCCATATTTCAAAGTTAATTTGGCTTGTTTTCAGTGGCACCGCGTTTTTCTTTTCCTCAGCAATTTCCTCCGAACTATGGGGTGCAGAAAAACGACCGTTACTTCCCACATTATGATATAAACTTTGACTAAGAATGTTCATCAATTCTTGACACTTACTCATGCATGAGTGCTTGATTACCGTGGGAATCAGGGTTAGAATAGATTCTCAGTACCCTCTTGCTTGTTGTAAGAGGCGACTAAATGAGGGCGGTCCTTCGGATGAGACCGCAAAAACCGAGGTCCGGTATCACAGCAGGTGTGGCACGATAAAGATCCCTCCCTGCTCAGTGGCCATTAGCGCCGAGCATAGGCCTAAATTTTGCAGTCCTTCACCGGCTGTGGTGACGTCTCCATATGAGTGAAATATTCACGAGAGGGACGTTAAACAATATCTAATCAATCAATTATGATCGCTTGAAAATCCAGACCTTGATGTGACTGGATGGCCTTTTGTAGTAATACAAATTTGAAACAAAAATTGGGTAAGGGCGTTAATATTTCTGAGATATATAGCTTCTGGGAGTTGAGTCTTCATATACACACAAAAGGAAGAAAACACTGGTTCCCTTAAGCAAATATTCTAGAGAATTCACCAACCCCCGACTAAAATGTTCTTCAAAAGCTGGAATGGATGCATTTAGGCCCCTACCAGCGAAGCCGAAGGTCCGGGACTTTAAGTTTGCACTGCCCGTCGGTCAATCTGACAAATCAGTTGTCGACATTTTTTTCCGTCCTATTTAAGATGTTCATTTGTTATTTAGCACATTGCTTTACCATTGCACAGATCCAGCTCAGATTTTGTTCCGGTCCGTTTATGTTTTGTGAAGTTATGAGCCTTAGACTTATAAATGTAAAGTAAATATAGATCATATTTGAATTTTGTTCCGATCCATTTGTTTTGCAATAAAAAGACCATCAGACTTAGAAAATAAACGCGAATACTCATTTGTCCGCACACATTTTCGTTTTGCTTGCAGATATTCATTTGATATATTGTGCATTGCTTTACCTTTACATGATACAGATCAATTTCAAATTATGTTTCGATCCGTTTCTATTTTGTGGAGTTGTGAGCCTTGGACATAGAAAATATTTACACCTGAAGATTTTGACGTCTATTTTTATATTGAATCATTAACAAATTATGCATGAAGTTTGCATTTTATTTCGTCAAAAGATATTTTTGTCGTTATGGAATTATGCATTGCCACGCAAGATTCTCAGACTGCTTGTTTCTGAATATCTATACAGGTACCTACCATCTGACAAACATGATGCAAAACTCAGGTACACCCCCTTTTCAACTTGGGCTAATAACAATTATTCAATATTCTGTTGCACGTCTCACATATAAATAATGACATGTCATCGGTGTGTTGTGAGCCAAACTATGATATACCACTGGGACTACTATTTGGTGAGCGACACGTCATGCTTCATCTGGGAGTGTATCAGGTGGTCGACATTTTCGCATGAAGATGTCGTCTTTCATGCAGTGACACTCGCCTACTTTGGTTGTCTCTTCTGATGACAGTGCCTTCCTGTTAAGTTGGACAATATCGGGATATTTACTCTGCTCGGGAAATAATTACTGGTATTTTCGGCTGAGGGTGTCCTTGCCCTGGTCTAACTGTGGATTGGAACCGTCGTCATTCCAACTCGTATTTAAATAGCTGTTTTATCTCGCATACTTTTATAATTGGTGCATTGCTACCAAGATAAAAACGAAAGTGTGACTGAAATAAACCAGCTGCGTTGTGAACCTGGACACCTGCTCGCCTTCTCGTCATCACTCTGACTGGATATAAGTCGTCGTCTTCAGTATCGAACGTGACAATATAAGTTATTTTACAATGGGATCTGCTACAAATTTGCCACCAGTTAAATCTTTGCTTAGCAACAAGGAAACACCCTGAACAGAAAGAGTACTCGAACTCCTACGATAACTGTTCCTGCAATCAATTATCATTTCTGATAAATTCTAGTCAGGGGAACATGTATGACGCCCATAGCTCAACAACCTATAATACAACTGACCCACCAGCAGAACTCTGCACAGAAAATTGCATCATTTTTCCAATTAATAAAGTCTTGGCCACACCAGTATCTCTTAAAATCTGAACAGGTTTCAATTCAGTACAGTGACTGAGTGAACCAAATGTCTGACACAAAGGGGTTTATAAACAGAACTGGACTTTGAATTCTAAACAACAGGGATATCAGAGCAAAACGAAACTAGGGCTTTTCTATCATTTCTAATTGATGTAAAAGAAGAGGTTGTAGTTTGTCGAGACCATTACATCTCTTAAATCTTAAAGTTGTATGGTCCATATTTTTACAAATTATTTCCTCCTTGTGAAAATGCTATCAAATTATCGCACGCACGTATTTATGGGGTTGTACGGCATGTCATACGTTACTTCACCTGATTTAACCAAGAGCTATTTGATGTAAATTGGTGTTTACAAACAATATTCATTCGGTCATTTCAAGTCACAGTCACGTGACCTGTTAAGACAGTATAGGTGTAAAGATGTGTATTTGGTTACAACAGTACTGTGCCATACGTTTAAGACAAATAAATATATAAAATACCCCTTATTAATTACATTTTCCCCTACAATAAATACGATCCAACACGTACAGAGGAACCTTCCGAACCTCCTAACCTTGGACCTAGAACCAACAAGAGGTGGGGAAATTTGAACTTGAGGAATTGGAAACCAAAACTCTTGAGCACTCTTTTAAAGAAATCTGAACTTTTTAAAAAAAACAAAAAAAAACTGCAATTTTGATATCTCGCCACAAAATTGTTTGTCTTGAGATTGTAAGTATCTGAAATAAATGCGGCGTCCTCAGAGGTTTCCACATTCTTATATTCTAAATGCAAGGTCAAGATAACGAACAGTGATCAATCTCATAACTCCTATAAGCAATACAAAATAGATAGTTGGGCAAACACGGACCCCTGAACACACCAGAGGTGGGATCAGGTACCTAGGAGGAGTGAGCATCCCCTGTTGTCCGGTCACACCCGCCGTGAGCCCTATGTCCTGATCGGGTAAACGGAGTTATCCACAGTCAAAATCAGTGTACCAAGAACGGCTTAACAATCGGTATGAAACACGTCAGACAGCATTTGAACCAATGCGAGGTTGTACTGACGAACTAGATCGTTATAATGACCATAGAATGTGCGAAATGCTGACTTCAATCGACACTGTTGAAATCCCTGTACCATCAACTTGTTTGTCAGTAGCTTACCTCGATTTAAAAACTGACTATACGCAGAACAAGCTCTTGCATATCGAATCAGTTGAGATATATAAACACCATATGCAGGGGATAATGGAATATTGCTATATAAATATGGAAAGTTGACGATGGAGAAGCTGAAATCATCCCGTGTGTCATACAGTTGAGTTGTCAGTTTGCCGTTAATGTCTACTTTCAATAAAATATCTAAGTATGAAGCAGAAGTGGACGACTCTATGGTGTCCTTTATTTCGAGCTCACATGGATATATCAAATCGACATATGAATGAAAGCTATCATTGTTTTAACCCTTTGTCTACCGGCACATTTTAGAGGTTTTTAAAGACTAAATGACAGTATTTTTAAATCGATTTAAATCTGCATGGATCACGATTTGGGTAGTTCAGTTTTTGACAGGTAAAAATTCAGATCCGCGCTGTAATCTGAATTTCCATAACTTAAATTCTCTCTCTGCTCTTTAATATTTTTTTCTCTCTCTGTTTCTGCTCGTTTTCTTTCCTTTGTCTGTTATTTACATTATGCGCTGTTTCATTTTATCCCCCCACCTCTCTCTCTCTCTCTCTCTGCTCTTTTACTTTCTTTTTCTATCTTCGCTTTCACTTTGTCTCACTCTATGCTTTTTCACTTTCTTTTCTCTCTCTGCACTGTTTCACCTCTGCACTTTTTCACTGTGTTCTGTTATTTTAATTTTCTCTCTATGCACCTTCACTCTCTTTTGTTCTCTATCTGGTCTTTCATTTGCTGTTACTCTTTCTGTTCTTTCACTTTCTTTTATGATTTTATTATCTCTCTTTAATTTTCTCTGTGTTCTTTCACTTTTCTTTTTCTCTCTCTCTCTCTCTCTCTCTCTGTTCCTTCATTCTCGTTCGAAATTCGCAGTCTTTCTTTCCATCTGTCATGGTCTTTCCTTTTCTCTGCTGTTTCATTTTCTCCCTGTGCTCTTTCAAATTCCCTCTTTCTCTGCTGTTTCACTTTTTTTTCCCTCTCTCTCTCTCTCTCTCTCTCTCTCTCTCTCTCTCTCTCTTCTATTTTCTCTCTGTGCACTTTCATTTCATTTTTTGCTCTTTCATTTTATTTTTTCTCTCTGTTCTTTTACTTCCTTTTCTCTCTCTGCTCTTCTATTTTCTTAATTCATTTTCTCGCTTCCTTCCCAATACTTTGGGGATCCGGGTTACAATAGGTTCTCAGTAACATTTGCTTTTTGTAAGAGGCGATTAAATGGGACAGTCTTTCGGATGGGACCGCAAAACTCAAGGCCCTGTGTCACAGCAGGAGTGGCACGATAAAGATCCCTCCCTCCTCATAGGCCGTAAACGCTGATTGTAGACCCAAATTCTACAGCCTTTCACCAGCAATAGGGACGTCTCCATATGAGTAACGAAAACTTCACGAGAGGGACATTAAACAATATACAAACAATCTATCTCTCTGATATTTCTTTTTCTATCATATCATTTTTTCTTGCTCACACTGTATTTTCTCTAATTGTAACTGAAACTCTAATTCTGTAATTTTTACCATTATTAGCTTTAAAAATATCATGTTTCAAATATTCCTTACTGTAAAAATTTTTCTGCTACCTTAACTCTAAGCTTTTGTTGTTCTTCTTTATAGAAGAATTAACCTCTAACACCAAGTGTTCACATAATGCAATCAAGTCCTTTTTCAAAGTTAGAAAAACTTGTACAGTTGGCATGTCAAGAAATCTTACCAAAACCATGTTAATTTTTCTGGCTATTGAATTCAATAAAACAAGTTAAAATTATGCAAAAACACAATAATTTTTTAACTAAGACAAGCCTCTAAATCCTGTTATGAGTCAAAATTAAACTTGAATTGCCAGTAAAATTCAATCACAAGTTTCAACAATTTATTTACAATAATTTACAATAATATAAAAGATATACCTGAAAAGAATACTAACTGACAGTAATCACAGCTCGCAAAGCAGTGTCCGGTATTTGTTTGTCGCTGAGCTGAATCGTCACTCGGCAATAAACCTGTTTATAGCGCTGTCAAAATACGCCAATTCCCAGTGATGAATAAGTAATATCCAATATAATTTTTCATTGCGCTTTTACAGTTTATTCATTCCAAGAGCGTCAATTCCATAGAGGCGGATGAGGCATTAAAACAACATCACAAATATGGAAAAAAAAGAGTGCAGATAGTCCATTGTCGGTAAAACTGGTTGCTATCATTTCAAAAGACATCGCTGACAAAAAAGTTCTTTTGAATGGTGGTTTGTATTAAAATAGAATATCAAAACTTTTACATAATGTAAATACATGTAGGCAGTTTTCAGGTTCAAAAGGAAGTCTGTCCGTTTTCATTATAATAAAACTGTCTTCCTTATTGTAAACAATAACATTTAAACGTAGGATTTTTATTTTACTTGGACCAAGATGATTATAATAGTATAAACACTAAGATTACATGTCCCTTCAAGAAATAGATTCTTGAAATTCTTGCGGCTATATAGAAGATATATCCTCTTAAAGGGACTGATTCACGATTTTCCCCAAAATTTGGTTTGTCACTTTTGATGATCAGAATCTATACTGTCTAATGTGTTTAAAAGATTTCACACGAAAATTAAGGTTATACATTATCACAGAAGCTTATTTGAGAGAGTTTATTATTTGTTTTGTAAACAAAGATTGCGGTATGTTATTGTTTACGAAACTTTCAAAAGAAATGGTTATTGATCTAAGGGAATGTGCTACACGGGCAGATGAAAACAACCCATGGTCTCGCGCGGAAATGAGCGAAATGAAAGAGACGTATCCGGTAGTTAGTATTTATCCGGAATGCTAGTGCGCAATGGCGGCAATAAACAAACGAAGCGGATACGTTGAAGGAAAAACTTCTTTATTTATTTCTTACCGTTATGTAGACCAGTGAAAATAATGTACAACGATTAATCGCATAAATCCCATGAAGAATAGAAAACTGAAAGTAGGGCAAACATAGATCCCTGGACATATCAGAGGTGAGATCAGGTAAGTAGGGCTATTCTATGCATGAATGAAATGCAAAACTCACTGTCTGAACCAAATTATCCTACTGGTTTCACAATTCCATTACATCGAAATGATCATTGTATTTTCGTCCAACCCCCAACAAATAATCGGAAAGTAGACATTGATTTGGGGGAGTGGACATCAAGGGGGGAGGGGGGGGGGGGGGGTAGAGGGGAGCTAAAGTGTTAAGATGAAAATGGGGGGCCCGAGGGATGTAATCAAATTCATCAGTTATAACATGTATACCAGAACTAGTAAATGCACAATTGGCTGGAAAAAGAGCAATATGGACTTGTATAATTATATAATGTGTATGTTTAATTGTTCAGAATGCAAAGTTGCAGTATGTATTCACATAGACATATAACGGATAACATATCTGTTATATGTCTATGCCCGGGGCAGGGTTGGCAAAAAAGTGGTCGATATGAGGCCGGTGGTCAATACTGGTTGAAACTGGTTAATACTGGTCGATTGAAAATTGTTTGGTATATATAATATACTTATAAGTCATAATATTACATAATTAATGTACAAATGACTGTTGAATATTGGGGAGATGTAAAAGTTTCTGTTCAAATTCCTTAATTTAACAAGAACTACCTTAGTATAAGTATTGTTTCATCAATCTTCATTTTAACTGTTGAATAAACATTTGAGAGTGGGTTAGTGATGTTTTCATAACAATAACAGGTACACTGGTCATCTCTGGTCCCAGCCTATGCTTATTAACACCTGTCCACTCTGCTTCCTGGGCTCAGGTAATGTCCAGCTACCTTTTATTCTTAATCTGTCCAGGTACATGTATTAAGAGGTCTGTCTCCAATAATCAAGCTATGTTATAGAACTGTGACCCTCTGGTAGGTACTGAAGATATTTCGGTCAGTTTTAGCAAACCAAATATATTAAACTTATGAAATTACATTTGATTATCTAATGAAAAATATTAATCAACAATTGATCCATATAATGAAAAGACTTAATTTATCTTTATCTTTGCAAGAAATGTACAAAAATAGGAAAATGGACAGTTTAAATCACAATTGACCATTATTGACCACTTGGGGAGTATTGACCGGGACAGTTAAAACCACTGGTTAAAACCGGGGGCGGTTTTAACCGTCCAACCCTGCTATGCCTCTATGGTATTCAGAGATAGATCATACTAACTAATTACTTTTTCTTTAATTAAGTGAATTTATACATTACTTGTTTCTCCTAACTACATGTACTACTTTATGGCATAAATTGAAGATTCAGTCCCTGGTGTTGGAGATCTTTTATCTTGAAAACAATAGATGCTAGTGCCACACAACCAAAGAATGTAGTAAACATACTGCTACCTTTGCATGTATTAATTAGCAAATTAAGGTACTAGGAAATATAAATGTAAGGAACAAATGTCTAGGGTGTTTTTTATCTATTAAAAAGATTGTATCAAACTCTAAATCTAATAAGTAAAATTTTGTAATATTCCAGCTTCAGGAAGTTTATCCTATCATAATGGAGATGATTATAGCTACTTTGAACCTACTTTCATGGATCTACCATATTATATTTTTTTTACTATGACATTTGACTGTTACTTTTCAAAGAAGGTGTAATTTATAAGTATAACGTGCATCACATGCAATTTTAATGATGCAGGCAAATAATTTTGATGCAATATAATTAATAAAAGGCAAGCGTGAACTGTAGATTTACCCAGATTAAATTCAATAAGTACATATAAATGATATTAAAATCCTGCGTGCTCGTTCCATATAATGTCCCTTGAACATTACAAGTATTTACTTATTCCAAATACATGTAGTTCAAAATTAAGTCAGAAATTCTAAATAAAAAAAATTTTAAATTAAAGTTTATTTCAGGAAACAAAGCCTGTCTGAAACTCCAAAATGACATTTCCAGAAAGCTGAAGAATGGATAAAAATGTATCTACCATCTTACAACCCAGATTTCATTCCACTGAAAAGAAAAGGGACAGGGTAAGAAGTTATTATTAATAAAAGATATATATATGCTGAAACATCTTAAAAGATATATTGTTAGCTCACCTGAGCTGAAAGCTCAAGTAAGCTATTTTAATCACTTTGTATCTGCCATCTGTCTGTAAACTTTTCACATTTTCATCTTCTCCGGAACCACTGGGCCAAATTCAATCAAACTTGGCATAGATCATCCATGGGTTAAGGGGATTCAAGTTTGTTGAAATGAAAGACTATGCCCCCTTCAAAGGGGCGATAATCTTAATATAGCTAGTCCCTGTGTATATATATGCATGACTTGTGATGTCTGTATACATGTATGCGTCCTGTTTTATTTCAAATTTCTGTTTTTATATCTATGCATGCAATTATATATCATTAGTGCTTTGTGTTTTTTTTAATGCTATATAGTCGGTTAAAGAGCTCTTAGCTCATGTTTATTGTTACCTGTATATAGTTCCGACTTTAAATAAAAATTACTTACTTACTTACTTACAAAAATGTAAAAATAGGCGGGGGGGGGGGGTGGCATTTAAAAATCTCCGTAAGAACCACTGGGCTAGAAAAGTTCAAATTTACATGACAGCTCTCTGACATAGTGCAGATTCAATTTTGTTAAAATCATGGCCCCGAGGGTAGGGTGGGCCACAATAGGGGATAAAGGTTTTACATACAAGTATATAGGAAAAATCTTTTTTAAAAATATTTCTTGAACTATTTAAGCTAGGGCTTTTATATTTTGTATATACATTTTTTACGAAAAGTTCTTTCATGTGATGCAACAGTGTTCGATCTTGTGACTTTGACCTGGAAGTTTGACCTACTTTTGATAAAAATCTGACCTATTCAATATCTCAACTATTTAAGACAGAGCTTTCATATTTTGTATATAGATTTCTTATGTCAAGATCTTTTGTATCATGCATGTACCATGATTAATTACCTTGTGACCTTGGTCTTATCCAGAACAGCAAGATCTTGTCGATCATATTGGTGTTGAGGCGGTGTTGGGGCATTTCTGTGTAATGTGAATTCATTTTCAGTAATGTTGTGATCCTTTGGGGCTCATGTAGGCTGGGGCCACAATATGGGATCAACATTTTTCATAGGAATAAAGACTGAAATCTTTTTAAAATCACAACAGCTGTACAATGACAGGGCCAAGGTGACTCCGTTGAGCGATGTGGCTCTTTGGCCTCTTGTACTGTTTAAGACGCATGTATTTAAAATTTATCATAGGGTATATTTGCATTTATTTTTTCAGAAATTTTGCATTTCCATGTCTTGGAAGGTGAATAGGTGAAAAGTCAATAGATGCTTACCATATCAGATGCTTGCAGAGGATACTGGGGATAAAGTAGCAGAAAATTATGGAAAACAGGAAGTGGCAGCCAGGACTGACATCAATGCAATAAACAATGAGCTGAGGAGACGGTGATGGAACTATATAGGACACGTGCTATGGAGGGGAGGTGACAATGACAGTGAGATGGCGTTGGGTTGGACACCAGAAGGGAAGAGGGCATTTAAGAGACCGAAAACAACCTGGAGAGGAACAGTAGAAGCAGAAAGAAAGATTGCAGAATGGAGAAACTTGAATGAGATCAAGATGGTAGCAATAGAACAGAGTGGATTGGAGAGAGTCTCGGTCCTATGTGTTTTTGGCATGGAGAGAACTAAGTAATGTCTAGATTGTTAGAGATAGGATGACCAGGAATATGAATGGATGTGCTGGAAACTGTACTAAGACCCTTATGTATTTGGATAGATTTACATACCATCATGATTTTGCTATGAAAAACTTGAAAAAAATCCTCAACTCATATTGTAGCTGACATTGTACATTTGTACTTATTAATATTTCAAATGAACATATTTTTAGACATACAATATCTAAACTTTGGAGTCCATGTACATCTCCACATTGGATAATAGGTTATGATGTATGTGTGTGAAATCTTTTCCTACGGTATGCACATGTTAACACATTAGTTTAAATGATGATGTATATCTTATAACTATGGAAGAGATTGTGTTCAGAACAGACTATGTGTCTAGAAGAGTTGTTGCCCTTGAATGTAATTCATTATTTACATGGGGTTGAAAAATAATCCAGCACACAGTAGTACTAAATGCATTATGTTAAAATACATTTATGAAGGGTATAAGTGATACTGTCCATTACTGATTAATACACTTTGTGAAATCATGTTATTGTTATGTTTAATAAATTTCAAGGCTGCACCTTTGTACATTTTACAATATAATATTCTGCACTTTGGTATCAAATTCTCTTAACCTAATTTAAGAGTTACATATTCATTAACAGCAAGTTAATTATGATATGCTATGTAGTTTGTCAAAGGGGCATTAGCTGGGAAAGTGATGGCAACCTTTTTATTCAAAATCTCTCAATAAGAATATATATTAATGCCTAATAATAATATTTATTTTGTACAAAAACATGAGAAACCTAATAAAATGACAATAGATTGTCACTTTTAGTGTATAGAAATACATAAGAACGAATTATTGTCTTGCAAGACAATAATCATTTAATTACCAAAATTCATGTGATATTCATACACATTAATGTGCCTGTTTTGGGGTTAAAAGGTGTTTGAAATAATTAAATACTGGTGTTATCACTGAAATATACATTTATGATATGGAGCAAATTTCATTTAATTAATTTTTTGGTATCAAAATGGCAGCTAATGCCCCTTTAAGAATAACTATTTTCAATGCACATCATAATAACCTTGTTAAGCTTGAAAGAATATTGGCTATAAGGAATCTTGATCATAAATATTAAAAATATTTTTAATTTCTTTCAAGGAGTTCCTTATAAACAAGCATAAAATCATGATTATAGTACATTGACTCTTGTGTGTTTCAATCTGTTAGACTTTCCCATTTTATTGCATTTCTTGGAAGTTGTGTTAAAAGAATTGGTGGTCTTGAAAAAGGTTGTTGTAGTGAACAGCAAAGGTCAACTGCTATTCAACAGTCTGTATACCTAGTCACCAAGGGCAAGGGTAGAGGTCATGTGGTTCTGCATTTCACAGGGCCAGTTAAGGGGCTAAAAGAATATAGTGTTAATGACAATTATTTCCATGGAATAATGAGAGACATCTCCCATCTCTTGTTATAGTGTTCTTCTTTAAAGATTTTGTGGGAGATGAGAAATACTTTATTTGATGCACAGACACCAAATTAAAAGTGGAGCTTGTTGATCCTAAGTGACATCCTTGCCATTATCTTCAATGCAGTCTTTCATGTATCTTATAAAGGTTTGCAAACACTAGTGCTTGCATAATGCACAGACACGTGAAGTGGGTAGTGTACGTGTACAGATGTTGTGTACACACCACCACCCCTCCACTGTCTACAAAATATATACCTGTAGAACCAGTAATATCACCAGAATATGTTATTTCCCCACCGATCACCTTCATAAGTCATTATGAAGTCAGTTCTACATTCTATGAGCTCTGGTGAGATATTAATACATACCGTACCACTGGATCTAAAAGAAATCCGTTTTACCACCGTCCCATTCCAATTTGATATCCTTTACTCTCATGCGCTTTAAATCAGAGACGGGATACTTTTAACTTTGATAAAGTTGAATTTTCCATTATATTCACAAGCATAGTAAATTATCATCCCTTGCGAATTATGATATACTGGCTGACACCCCCCCCCCCCCCCTTACATTGCATGGTAGGATGAATCCGCCCCCTTCTTTACATGTATGGTGTTGAAGTTTGGAATAGAGAACATCTGTTATGGATTTTTTGGACCCCTTTTTATTTTCGTTTGATAGTCAAGAATTTTAGACGACCGCGAGTTATCCTCTGCTACCCCCCCCCCCCCTTCAGAAAAAAAAACCCACGCCATCTGTCTGTCTGATGCTCTTAAGATTCTTATGTGCAACAAAAATGGAAGTTCAGTAAAATTTCTGGCAACTTTCTTGCATATTGTATTGAAAAAAAAATAATTTTGATTTATAGTCAATATTAGCCCTAAAATAATATATGTCTCTGATATGAAGCCTACTAAAAATACCGTGTAATTTCATTCCAAATGTACCTAGCCAAATTTGTCATGTAATTGGATATGTAAGGTATTTTATATCTATTAGAAAATATTTTATTAAGATTAATTTTTCGAATTTGAATATGGCGTATTATACGCCAACAATTATTCCGGAAATATATTATCTATTGGTGACGTTTCACCCAAGTAAGTATAATCTCGCGAGAATACCGCTTGTTTTCATCTGCCCGTGTAGCACATTCGATCTAAGGTAGTGATTGCATGGCATCACGTGGTTTAATTCATGTATTATCTAAAAAGAGATTATTTTCGTTTCCGATTCCGGAATACCTGGTACGCCAAACGCTAAGCATCAGTAATAATGAGAGACAATCGAAACAAAGACTTGTCAGATATAACCAGACACAGGATAAAGTGAAAATATGTTTAGAAATATACAAGTAAAATAAAATACAAATGAAAAATCCCTTGTGTTTTAATTATTGAATAAGGCCTATCTTATAAATAATAGTCATAGTTTACGTCTCGTCATTTTGAGCAAAAAATATCAATAATTTTAATCATATCTTTCCTAAGTACACTATACATAGATTTAAAACCTTTATTTTGCTACAAATATTCCCATCCTCCACTTTGAGATCGTCAGCTAAGAGCCTCCGAGTCGGGGAATCGAGGAAATCTACCATGTAATGTGGATGTTAACAGAAAATTTCGAAAACAACACTTGCTGTTATTATGTTTTTCTCAATTAGTTCAGTTATTTCTTATAATTTAAAAAATAATGAAAGTTTTGTTGTTTTTGATAATTGGTTTGAAAAGAGAGAAAAAACGTCGCAGGTAATACGACGTCACAATGCACAGCTTACATCGGCCGTGTTATATTTCCCGCGTTTTTAACATACGCTTACAGAGCATGAATATACAAGTAATTTCAAATAGAAAGTGATAAAAATATCTCCAAAGCAACAGTACTATCATTCTATGTAGAATAAATTCAATAATAAACATCAAAACATTTTCATAGTTTTAATATGAGTTGAAATAAATACATGTAAGATGCATATCGTAATTATCACCTGCAGCATTTATGTAAGGAGGGGGAGGGGGTAACTATAGTGATCATAGCGCCATAGTAAACCTGAAAACCAATATTGATACTTTCAGCAAAAATTCCTCCTAACATATGTTAAAACATACTTAAAAATAAAAAAAAAATAATTGGTTATTTATTCCTCAGGGGGTGAAATTATGTCTGCTTTGGTGAATAATTGCCTTCTAAAAATTGCGAAATTGCTCATAAGCAGCCCTGCTTCTACTTCATATGAAAATAAATGGACATATTAATACAAATTATATATCATTTAAGGCTTTAACTTCAATTTGGTATAAAATTTGTATCCCTTACCCCTTTTGTATCACGTTTAAACATCACCTCAAATACCTGTACCATTTATCACGGAAAGTAGACAAGAGGGGTTACTATGACAACCGTAGCGTCACAATTTCCGTGAAAACCATATATGATACTTTCATAATGAGTTACAGATACTGTTAACTACAAAATATGTAAACATTAAAAAAATTCATAGATTCATTAATTTTCAATGACCCATGCAATCACTACCCTAAGTTTATTATATCTTTCATATTTCAAGCATTCTTCAGGTAAAATGTGTCATCTTAAAGTTAAAAATTGTGACTATGCAAAATTTAGACGCTTTATATTACAAAATTAACATTTCACTGGTGCGTTTGTATACATGAAAGGACTCGAGTCTTTGTTTACATATCACAGATTTAAGGCTAAAATATTGCTTTTATTTTCGCATTCAGAAGGTCAAAATGTTGGTTGTCAACATTAAATGAGTTATATTCTTAATGTTTCACATAAAAAATAAAAAAAATATTTTGTTCAAAATTCGTGAACCAGTCCCTTTAAAAAGCATTGTAAATACTTAAAACACCAACACAGAGTCTCATCAGCGTCTCACCCCCCGACCTGATTAATTGCCTCTCCCAGGGTTCTGCGAGCCCTGTCCCCACCTGATTCACTGCCTTTCCCATACTTTTGAGGGCCCCGACCTCATCTGATTCACTGCCTCCCCCAGAATTCTGAGAGCCCCGACCCCACCTGATTCACTGCCTTCCCCAGACTGCTGAAGGACCTTACCGCCACTTGATTTACTGACTCCCCCAGACTAAGCTTTAATTATACACCCCTGTATACTAAAACAAATATCTAATGAATTTTATTTCTAGAAAGTATACCATTTCTTTTTGTTCGACGCTTCCAGACATCGTTGTCAAAATAAAACGTCATAAAACCTTCTTCTTCAGTCGTGTTTATCTCTCATAGCAACATAACGCAAGACTATATATATATATATTTCACATTTGTCAATAAACTCTATCAAGTACAAGTGAATTACACATATGTATTACACGTGTGTACTACATAACACTGTCTCGACATAGTAAGCGGGGCTTGCTAAGCCCTCTTAAAGTTTTCTGAGTTCTGATAAAATTCAAGATAAAATACGAATAATTCAATTTATACCAAGCATTCCTTGTTTATAGTATCTCAAAATATAACTTTTAAAAGACGTTTACTCGTTCAGTAAAGATTTTCGTACCTGTAGATGCATCGGATTGGGTTGGTGTCGATGCGATAAGGAGGGTTGGTGTCGATGCGATAAGGAGGGTTGCGGTCAACAGAGCTACAGCACTGGGTGTCCAAGAATAATATCCGTCTACAAATAAATAACGAGTGTATGGGATATAAATATAAATGACAGAAAATATATAACTAAGACACAGTAAGCAGAATGTAACACGATATACATTACTTACATGTACATGTAGTTGAAGCTTATGTTTTATATGATTGAATATTGTTAAACGTCCCTCCCGAGAATATTTCACTCATATGGAGACGTAACCATTGCCAGTGAAGCGCTGCAAAATTTAGGCCTATGCTCGGCAGTTGTGACTTTTGTTGTGCTTGCAGATATTCATTTGATATTTAATTCATGGTTTTGCCATAACAAGTTACAGATCAAATTGGAATTACGTTTCTGTCAGTTGATTTTTCATTAAGTTATGGCCCTTGGACTTAGAAAAATAACACGAATTATCAGTTTTCCGCACTTTTTTCTGCGTTTTTGATATTTGGTACATTGCTTTGCCATAAAAAGTTACTGATCAAGCTCGAATTTGGTTCTGGTCCGTTGATTTGTTACAAAGTTATTGTCCTTGGACTTAGAAAAGAACATGAATTATAATTTTTCCGCTTATAGTTTTTTGTTGTGCTTGCAGATATTCATTTGATATTTGGTACAATGCTTTGCCATAACAAGTTACAGATTAAATTTCGTCTCGATCCGTTGATTTTTCACTAAGTTATCGCATTTCAACTTCGAAAAATAGCATGAATTGTGATGGTTGCATTGCCATAACAAGGTACGGATGCAGTTTGAAGTATTTTGGTCTAGTCTTTTTACCTGAATAGTAGTTGACTTCCAACCATTCCTATCCTGGTTCCTTAGGTTTCCCATTTACTATAACCTTAGTCTGATAATGAACCTCGAATATTGTTACGGTCCAATATTTTTTTCCATCTGGTAGGGGACTATGTATTGCTATGCAATGCTCTCAGAATGCGTGTTCCTCCTCAAAGCTCATGTTCGAATTACCCGTTGCTCATGTTTGGTGTATTCCTGTTGTTGTATTTCGACTTAAAGGTCATGTTTGGTAGATTCTTACCACTTGCCAGGGACTGAAACAGTCATTACTTTTGTCATTCAGTTTGAGGCAGCGCTGGGATAAAGAATCCATACATATCCTGAAGAATATATCAAATATTCTACGTGTACATACGACAACCAACTGGTTCACCAGTTTGTATTCTAGTTTATGGGGGTAAATATGGACAACTATCACCGGCAGCGTAGTGGTTAGGACGCTTGCTTTACTACCCGTAGGGACCCGGGTTAGAATAAATCCTCTGTACCCCTTGCTTAATGAAGGGCGACTAAAAGGGGGTTCCTTCGGATAAGACCGGAAAACCGAGGTCCCGTGGCACGATCAAGAGCCCTTCCTGCTCAAAGACCGTGAGCGCTGAACGCAAGTCTAAATTTTGCAGCCCTTCATCGGCAATGGCATCGTCTCCATATAAGTGAAATATTATCGAGAAGGACGATAAACATAGAACCAACTACTGGGTGGCCCAGGTTCAATTCTCGGTCACGCCAATGCCAAACCCAAGCTGGAAACTGTTCCTTTGTAAACTTCCGAAATTCGAAAAACACAATCACCAATCTTACGGATATAACTTTAAAAACGGAAGTCCCGTGCTGACATGATATAGATCCCTTCTTTTGACGGCAATGGGTGCCATAAATAGGTCGGAATTCGTGACACTTCCCACTGAGCTGAGGTCGTCTCCACATGAGTGAAAAAATCTTGAGTGGGATGTAAAACAAAACAACTGATATCTGTATTATTTGTTCATATTAAGTGGTTATTGTCCTACCAGTACATGTACATGTATATGGTAATTTGTAGCTTATCTCGGGGATAAATTTCATTTTTAAGCATCGACAAAAGGAACTATGAAATTGACGTGTGTGGTTATGCTGTGGTTATACTACTGTATTATAAAGGTGTAAAATAGTGTGGTTATTTTAGACGTAGGAAGTGCACCTTATTATATAAATATTCTGCCAATTTTATTTTAAGGGAGATAAGTAGAAACTTACTGGGGGATGCCATCAGTGCAACTGTCACAATCCCAGCGGCCGTCAGAAGCTTGCCATTGGTTGTGGCAGAGGTTGTCAAGACAATATGATGGGAGAAAATGAATACAAGTAAAATGTATTTCAGTCGTATGGGTACCATGCTGCTGAAGCCTACATAACGTAAATATACTGGTTTAAGAATGATTTATTAAATACGCAACACTAAATATATAATGTTAGAAACAATGTTCCAATAATGTATTGTCTATCTTTAGCTAAAATAAAGACAAAAAATATATTCATGAATAAACGTATAAATAGATAACTGAATATATGTGGGCATATTTACTTTATCTGTAGGTAAATGAAATGATGAATGGCTAAATAATAAGAGTTTTACCTATATTGTTGCATTATCACAAGTTTAAAAAGATTTTATCATTTGATGATAAAATGCTGATAAAGTAAATCTATAATAAGCGAAAATGGCCACACTGGAAAGTATAAACTAATTCTTGATTATCTCGCTGTTGATGAATAATATCAATCTAAAACTATGATCGTTCTCAAGAATTAAAATATTGTTCAAATAATGCGAATACTGACCGCACGGCTTGTACCGTCCCACTAGAGTAGAAACATCCCACGAACTGTTCCGTGTCGTTGTCATTAAGTAACTTTTCGAAATCACTGAGGAAAACCTATACATAGCCGTGTTACTTAACTCCTGGTAGGATATTTGCACGCACAAGGAAATCGTTTTTTTTTTTTTTTTTCTCTCAACAAAGTAATTCTACTATTAAAATCATCATTGAATCCAATGTTTATTGCATTATTTCTTGGTTCATTTAGGTTTTTTTAAATGTACATCAATATTACACTAGTAGTGAAAAAATACATACAATTTTTTAAAATGACATAACTAGGTTGACAATTTTTGGCGTAACCTTTTTTCATTGCTTTTATCACTGCATACAACCAAATCTTATGTCATTTTATATGTATGTTAGTAGTTTCTTAACTTTCTGTAACAGACGACACCGACAGTGTTTACGTAACTCCTGTTTTTCCTTGGGGATAAACATCAATCATAAAAATAACACAATGAAATTATTACCTTAGTGTTTTATCGCTGCCACGGATGACATTTCAGTCAAACCAAGGCACTGTCTCCTTCAATAGACAAATTATGAGGTTTTGAATTGTAATATGAATACTCCTCGTGGTGTTCTCCCACTGAACTTTTGTCTCTGAATTTTATTGTTTTAATTATACAAGTATGTGAAAGCATACACCTTGAGCTGTGAGATACACAAAAAATTACAACAGCACGAATTATATATTCAATAATAACACACACTACGCCACACAAGTTTAATCAATACACACATGTATATACAAGCTAATAACGAACCCGACAGAATTCCGAACCCGATCTAAACATTACAATAGGGGAAGATACACATCTATCAACATCCTCTTTTCTTTAAAAAATGTGTTAAGATTTGACCTTACGTTCATACGTCACAAACCAGTTCACTTATTTATAAACATACATGAGATGATATATGCACCTATCTAGCACAAAATGTCACCAACAAATCAAATAACATTAACTAGATCTAAATTATAACAGTAACTACAACTAGACAAAAAAAGCCAATGACTAGATCTTCAGTACATTGCCTTGTTTATATTGTTCCCTGAGTGGTTGAAAGGTCTGGAAGGAATTTTGCCATGTATTGAACCATGTCACAAAGTCTTTTCACTTCCGATACTTCAGTCAGTGGTTGCATGTCACTTATGGCTTTCACCTTCCTGTCATCAATTTTCACGTCATCCTTCGTAATGACGTGTCCATGAAATGAGATCTCCTTGAGTCCAATCTCTTGGTTGCCCTTGTTCAAGATAATATGTCTTTCTTGACATCTTTCAAGAACTTCCTGTAATTTCTTATCATGATCACGCTTGGCATCCTGGTCCCCCCCCCCCCCCTAAAGCCAGCTATGATAATGCCGTCCACTACGCTGAAAACGCCATCCATTTTCCAAATACTTCGTCGAGCTTTTTTTTTTTTTGGAATACAGTATTTCACTTGAGACTTTTAGTCCAAAGGGTAATCGTGCCCATCTGTATCTTCCAAAACGGGTTATTATTGTTGTCAGTTTGCTAGATTCTTCATGCAATTTGACGTGCCAAAAAGATTCTTTGACATCCAGTTTCTTGAATGTCATAGCCTTGCTGAGCTGCGGTAGAACATCATCCAAAAGAGGTAAGCGATAATTTGCACGGAGAGTATATTCCTACGTCCAGTTTGAACTACTTCAAAATCAAAACGGGTTATCTTCACCTAAAGATATTATATCAAATTTGATGTCTGTCAAGCAAAGGCTTACAAGATATTGAGTGAACAGTATATTCAAATGTCCTGTTTGACCTTCGACCATGTAACCTCAAAATCAATAGCGGAAATCTTCTCCTGAAGATGTACCAGTGTACCAAGTGTGATGTCTGTCAAACAAAGGGTTCTCAAGATATTGAGCGGCTATTCTAATGCCCAGCTTGACCTTTAACCATGTGACATCAAAAGGGGTCATCTTCTCCTGAAGATGTACCAGTGTACCAAGTTTGATGCCTGTCAAGCAAAGGGTTGTCAAGATATGGAGCGGAGAGTATATTTTAATGTCCACTTTGAGCTTTGACCATGTAACCTCAATATCAATAAGGGTCATCTACTCTTGAGGTTGTAGCAATGTACCAAGTTTTACTTCTCAAGATATTGAGCGGACACTATATTCCTTTGTCCAGAGTAGATTTACCCTTGATCTTTTGACCTGAAAAACAATAGGGGTCATCTACTCATAACCAACCCACATATGAAATATTATTACGAGCAAGTGGATGGTATTCAAGGTATTGAGCGGACATGTGGTCTAGCGACCGACCGACCTACAGACAGGTACAAAGCAATATGCCCCTCTTCTTTGAAGGGGGCATAATAACGAAACCACTGAGTTTGGCATCCTTTATTGTCTCAACAAATCATTCCACCCGAACACAGAAGCACCAGTTTTTCACTCTTGAGCACATGTAACATAAGGGGACTTGATCTTGTCTGCTGTTTTGGCAAGTAGTTTGGCATTTGAGAATGGCAAACGTGAATAGAATTTACCTATGAGCTCAGGCAAAATATACCAGTGATAAATACGTTTTACCTTGTCACAAACATGCCGGCACGGTGACATGTCAAATATTATCTATTCTATGTGAAGGCCTTTCTCAGTACAAACAACAAAATAGGCGCTCCCCATTTCACATACTCCCAACTGAGTTTGAACTTGACAGTAATTCATGTGATTTTTAACTAGTTTTATATCACCGCTACTAAATAAAAGCCAATGTGATGTTATAGATGCAATGAGAACATTAAGCTGAGCACGATGATTCAGAAGGGTATATAATTACATGCATGAGTAGGAACATTTTAAACGAAAATGAGAGTGCTTTATAACACAGGATTACTTTCTTTTGTAATTCTTTTAGTACCATTTTCATATTTAGAGCACTTTATTCCTCTTAAGAAATCTATGAGCAAATTTAAAATGCTTGTCCCTAAATTAATGCGTTTGTGTCTGAATGTAAGCATATAGATTAGAAGCGTCTGTTTCTACTGTATCATAGTTTTTTCTGATTGATACTTTGAATGAAACCGCTAGTATTTTGGTCTCCTCGAGATGAATTACGTAAAAATAATGCCAATGGATCTAAATGAGCAGTAAGTATAGATTGCTGTGATGATTTTACTCACAGATTCTCTAACTTCAAAGCAAAAACAGAAACACGGTCTTCATACAAAAATCATAACACAGTGAAATTCCTCATTGATACATCGCCTCAATGAACTGTTTCTTTCATAGTCAGAGCTTGGGGTGATAGAGTTAGCAGCAAGTTCAAAAAGGACACTCTTGGGTTTTGAACATTTATTTCCTGGTATTTAGTACTAGCTCATAGAGGCTTTGACATTCAGGAATGCTGGATCCTTAATGGCTCAAATCGAAAACTCCTTATTTACGGGGGAACATCGGAGTTCAATTCAATTGGAAACAACCAGAAAACTAGCACATGTAAGAATACATGTAGAAAGAGTTATTGGAACTGTATGGCAAAAATCATAGTGAGTTCCTTATTTGCAATGGAGATGAATAATATTATGAGTGATAAGATTGGAGTGGTGTGTTGTGTCTTAATTGATTGTTTGAATTAATGAATTCAGTGTGTTATTACATACTTAATTATACCACAGCAAATGAACTTAAAAGTTGTTGTTTTATATGATGGTCAGACGGTTCTATCGCCTGATAGCTCAGTTGGTAGAGCATCTGGTTCGAATTTCCGGTCTGGTCCCTCGTATTCGCGTTACATTTGCCGCCTAGACGAGGATCTTTATGCCCTAGAAAGCATTTTGCCAAGGACCAGAAAGGGGAAGTCTTTGTCAGAACAAAAATTGTGATATATATATATATATATATATATATATATATATATATATATATATATTTAGCATATCCGAATCAACAGCTTAATCACTCCAAATCATTATCTTCCCACCATTTTATTTCACAATCACATTGTTTTGTTTTGGAAGTTTTCCCTCTAAATTTGCCTGATTTCTATAATTTTGAAAAATAATTCTATTTTCATCCCGACCCGTCCATGGTACAAACTCTCTACACCATCGTCAGTAAACACGCTTACAACGAAACCATTTTTCTCATTCAGTACAACAGTGTACCATTCTTGTTAAGGTGGCAGGGGACGGTTTCTTTGGTTTTGAAACATGTGGATAGGGGGTATACACCAAAGTCAGATTATGACAGACTAATGAAAAATCATATTTCCCTTTTATGTCAATACTTGTATTTCATATTAGTGTAGTTAATAAATTATGACCCTAACTTACATGTAATCTATAAATACTGGTGCTGGTGCAGAAAACATGCTCTGAGCAGGTTCCCCTTTTTTGCTTTGATTTTCCCTCATTTGGGCTAATCCGCACCACCCCCACACCATCACAGTACCAAACATGGGGATTTAGACAATGTGCACAATCAAGAACCCTATCTGCCCTTCTCAAAAATCTACCTCTCATATGGGGCCATCCACCTTCCCTCACAGCTACAGACGTTTTGCTAGACCCTACATGTTTTCACCGGAATTTCTTCAGCAACTGACCACGTGTCTTAGTTTCGTATTTGCACCCATCTATATGCTAGGAATCATGGTGACACCTAGATGTTGTATATCAACATTTTTATCAAGCACTCAGCTACATTTGACATACATCCTACAATTATTGTATATATTTTTACACATGTAATATCACTTCAAATACAGGGTATTTCCATTTTTGGAAAAACCGGGCCTATAGTGCGAAACTGTCCCCTGCTACCTAACAATGTAGATTATTGATACTTGTCGTTTTTGGTGGTTTGTGTTATTTGTTTAGGTAATATATCTCTCTTGATAAAGACGCAGATTGCGTCGAAAATTTTGAGTTTTAAATGAGCAACAGTGTCATGGCATTTTCAGTGCTGATATATATATATATATATATATATATATATATATATATATATATATATATATAAAGAAATAGAATAAACAGTACACAAAATTAAAAATTTAACGCAAGCGCTTTCATTTTATAATCCTCAGGCGTTACATTTTAAAATAGTTTTGAAATGGTTTGACGTCATAAAGGCGTCCTAACATTTCACGTACATAACGACGTCATAAACGAATGAAGGGAAAAGGATTTTACGTTAAGCATATTATGACGCCTGAGGATTATAAAATGAAAGCGCTTGCGTTAAATTTTTAACTTTGTGTACTGTTTATTCTATTTCTTTTAATATTTCATACCGGACACTGTGATTTTTTTAAAAACACAATTTGGATATATATATATATATATATAGTAAAATTGCACAAAATGTCCATGGTATAGGTAATAAGTAGAACATATATCCAACGATGACTAAGTATACATGATCTACATTTAATTAATTACACTTAGCGCCTTCGCCGTGCCGTGTAGTTCGGCTTTTCAGAGTGTAACAAGTTTTACAAAAAGAGTACAATGTACTTGTTCTACACGGCGAAAGCGCTAAGTGTTTTTAATTAAATGTGGATCATATGTACTAAGTCATCGTTGGATATAAATATAAGAAATAGAATAAACAGTACACAAAGTTAAAAATATAGATATAATTTGTTTAAACCATAGCCCTTGGCCGATGATAGCAGTTCAAAGTTTTAAATAGCAACACATCTTTTTATAAAGTTACTGTGAAAGTACCTTTGTACAAGTATAGGGTAAATTCAAGTTTGTTAAAGTGTGACATTAGCTAGGCACAAGAGAGATCGGGAATGCAGTACTCCAGCTTACTGATTTGACCTATGATCACCTTTGTCATTAAAGTATTAATATTCGATTCAAACCTAGGACAAGAGCCTTGTTACTTTCTCCAATGCACATAATATAAATAATATATACAACTACTTTTCTAGTATGAACTCTAGTTCTTCTGAAATGTTCTTTAAAATGCCAGTAGAAAAGTTCAAATAAGGAAATTTGAAAAATCGGGAGTCTGATAGTGTACGATATATTTTTCCATTCAAACATATAGTGAGAGGTTAGTCAAACCAATCACAATTTAGATGAAACATCATTGTATAGACATCACGCTTCTGTACAATATCCTTTTTATATCATTCTTCTTTGATAACATAACAAACGATGCATAGAATGACATGGTACACATATATTGTTTGAAATTGTTATCTTTTTTTTCTATTGGGGAAAATTCACAAAGTGGTTTTTACATAATTTGATTACGGTATTTCACAAATAGCATTTATAAGCAGAGTAGCAGGATAAAAAGAGAACCACGTGTTGTTGAACCTTGCCTGAAGTCTAGTTTCACCTGCTATGTTCGGTGTTCCTGGCATATTGGCTATGTAAGGGAGAGGCTGTCCAGCATCCGTGAGCCAGGGGTCAGTAGCAGTGACCCTTGACCCTTGTATGGCGACACTGAGTATACTGTTAACATCTGAAAAATATTAATTACAAACCTTAAGAAACATGGCCATATTAACAGATATAAGATGCTGTAAATTGCATTTAAATGCGAAATGATGAAAAGCCATACATGTATATCACCCAAAATGTATTCATGGGACTTCAGCTTCATCAAAATTTCAGAGAAAAATAAAACAAATCCAATACCTATATACAGTGAAACTTCTCTAAACCGGCCAGTTCTCGGACCAACAAAAACGGCCTGTTTAGAGAGATGAACGGCTTACCGACAACTGTTGTGGTATACACTGTACCATGAGATAAGCCGTACATCATCAAGTAATAGAGCGCATTCCTGGGACTTGAACTTCAAATTAAAAAAAAACTCCGCTGTTTTTGTAAAATATAATAATATTGACCTAATTTCAAAAATTTGCAGTCACCATTCACATTCAAGCAGACTACAAACAAACAAGTTGATGGCACATGGGTTCCAACAGTCTCGTTTAAAATCAGCATTTCGCAAATGGTATGGTCGTTATAACGATCTAGTTTGCAATACAACCTATCATTGGATCAAATGCTGTCTGACGTGTTTCATGTCGATTGTTAGGCCGTTCTTGGCACACTGATTTTGACTATACGGATAGGGCTCACGGTGGGTGTGACCGATCGACAGGGGATGCTTACTCCTTCTAGGCACCCGATCCCACGTCAGGTGTGTTCAGGGGTCCGTCTTTGCCCAACTCTCTGTTTTGTATTGCTAAGAGGAGTTACGAGATTGATCACTGTTCTTTATCTTC